>NC_060190.1:41249371-41349371 GCF_021184085.1 Oncorhynchus gorbuscha | reverse complement strand
GTCTCCCCATTTCAGGGGACCAAAAGAGTAGGGACAAATAAGCTTATGTGTATTATAGTAGTCAAAAGTTTAGTATTTGGTCCCATATTCCTAGCACACAATGATTACTTCATTTTGGAGTCACTTTTATTGTAAATAAGAATAGAATATGTTTCCAAACACTTCTACATTAATGTGGATTTTACCATGACACAGTGCATTTGGAAAGTATTCAGACCCCTTGACTTTTTAATAATTTTGTTACATTACAGCCTTATTCTAAAATTGATTAAATTGTTATTTCCCCATGTCAATCTACACACAATAGCCCATAATGACAAGGCAAAAACAGGTTTTTAGAAATGTTTGCAAATTTATATAAAACACCCCCTGAAATATCACATTTACATAAGTATTAAGACCCTTTACTCAGTACTTTGTTGAAGCACCTTCTTGGGTATGATGCTACAACCAGTATTTGGGGAGTTTCTCCCATTCTTCTCTGTAGATCCTCTCAAGCTCTGCCAGGTTGGTTAGGGAGTGTCACTGCACAGCTATTTTCAGGTCTCTCCAGAGATGTTCGATCGAGTTCAAGGCCGAGATCTGGCTGGACCACTCAAGGACATTCAGAGACTTATCCCGAAGCCACTCCTGCTTTGTCTTGGCTGTGTGCTTAGCGTCGTTGTCCTGCTGGAAGGTTATCCTTCAACCCAGTCCAAGGTCGTGAGCGCTCTGGAGCAGGTTTTCATCAAGGATCTCTCTGTACTTTGCTCCTTTCATCTTTCTCTCGATCCTGACTAGTCTCCCAGTCCCTGACGATGAAAAACATCCCCACATTATGATGGTGCCACCTCCATGCTTCACCGTAAGGATGGTGTAAGGTTTCCTCCAGATGTGACGCTTGCCATTCAGGCCAAAGAGTTCATTCTTGGATTCATCAGACCAGAGAATCTTGTTTCTCATGGTCTGAGAGTCCTTCAGGTGCCTTTTGGCAAACTCCAAGCGGGCTGTCATGTGCATTTTACTGTGGAGTGGCTTCCATCTGGCCACTCTACCATAAAGGCCTGATTGATGAGGAAAATGTTTTATTTAATCTATTGTAGAATAAGGCTGTAACGTAACAAAATGTGGAAAAGGGGAAGGGGTCTGAATACTTTAACCTCATAGTTATTGCATAATTTAAAATCAAAAGTGCTGGAGCACAGAGCCAAAACAACAAAAAATGTGTCACTGTTGCAATACTTTTGGCGCCTACTGTATATACAACCCTCCTTCATGTCTCTTTTCTATTCTGAACATTCTTTTTTTTAAATCTCCAGTTTGGCATTTCTCTTATGATGCGGTTCACAGAGGCACTGACGAATGAGTTTTGAACAAACCTTTCCCACTTTTGTTCCATGCTGGCTGTAGACTTAGCTAGCCAGTAACTAGCTAACAGTAGACACAAAGGGGAAACATATAAGTATCTTTGCCATAGATGAATAGGGTAAACTTGTAATGATATATGCTGACATTTGCCTATTGTTGGCACCAATAGAGGAGCCATCTCGCTATATAAACCACGCCCCTCTGCAAACACACCTTATCTGATGTTGGTTACAAGCCGGTACTACATATGTAAATTAGGTAAAAAGAATATCATGTTACCATTGGTGTATTAAAATTAGAGTTAAGATGATGTCACCTTGTCCCCTTAGTAATGAATCCGAGTGTTTGACATGGGGGAGGGCACCAGTAACTGTATGATCAAACTTTATCAGTGTAGAAGCAACAGTCATTGTTCATACTTTGGTCATCATACTTTGATCTGGTTTCCTTCAAATATAATCACATTTCATGAAAAACGTGATTTTGACAGTTCATGACCTTTAAAACCTTGTAAATATATAGACTGAGTGCATTTTTTATGTTATCAATAAAGATGCACTTTTAACAACTTCCACTGTCCTCCAAGAGTTGCTGAATTTTCTCTTCACTTCAGTTTGCTCCTCACATAATGCACCTTTCCCTTTGCACTTCACCTGTTAGAACCATGACCACGGGTAGGTCTGTTCCGCTTTGTGACCATAGTTGCGCCTTTACGATGCAGTAAACTGCTCCTCTCTAGCCCAAACCTATCGAAAGTTATGACTCATTTACTGAAGCTAAAATGTTTCTTTCTATCGCGGCTTTGCGGGTCACATTTTATAATAATAAAACATTTATAATATTTTCAACGTTATAAACTAGACTTCTTGCAGGCTGCTCACTAATGGCTCGACAAACATGTCGAGCCATTACTTTTAGATGGCACTGAAAGATAGGAAAATAGATCAAAGACACTCATTACTAAAGCACCAGTGCTACCAATGAAAAAGTTAATTCAGAGCCCTGTATCCACATGATCACATCGTTAGCATTAGGCAAGCAATATAGCCTATGTCAACTTTTTTTAGTCAGACAAACATGTTGCTTATGTCCGTTTGGTCATGTTTTTCTGGTCAGGATGAGGAGGATGGAACAGAGATGGGTGAAGGAGATGAGTGGATGCAAGGGAAGACTCTGATCAAGCCACTTGACCAGCTGGATCTCACTGAGGCTGTGAGTTTACTGTAGCTGGACTGTGGTGTCTGGATTCCTGACATGGCACCAAACAGAGCCAGACTGTAATTGAGTCATAAAGGACACACAGAATAGTTCTGACCACAGATACTGTATAAGTAACTTCTTCTTCATAAGACTTTAAGGTTCTGGCTCATTCATTTACCAGTTGTATGTCATGTTTAGAAGTTGTTTGATGTACTGTATCTTTTTGTCACTTAACCAGGAGTTAAAAGAGGAATTCACCAGGATCCTGACTGCAAACAATCCACATGCCCCTCAGAATATCGTCCGCTACAGCTTCAAGGTAAAGTATTACAGTAACCTCCAGTCTAATCCATGATTTTATGAACAACTTCTCTCTTCTTCCCTATTGGGTCCATCATGTAATGGATATTAATGTAAACAAACAATACATGTGTATCATTGTCTTCTCTCAGGAACGTTCATACAAGCCAATCAGCAGTGTGGATCAGCTGGCTGTCCACTTTGTGCTGGAGGGTAACCTGTTGCACCAGGACTCAGATGAGGCACGCAGACAGAGGGCCAAACAGGGCCTCCCTGAGGGTAGATAGCCAGGGCTTCTGGAATTTTTGTGTGATCAAATATGCTGCCTTTTACAAGAGCAAACGTTTGAAATAACTTTGATGGTAACATGAGATGTTGATTATTATTCCAGAAAAAGCCACAGTTGAGACCACTGTAGCTGAAAAGCCTGAGACTCCGGTAGGAAAGCACTTAAGTTATTAACATACCAAGAAGTTTGTGAAATAGCCTACATTCAGTAATTTGAGTGACTCTTAAGTGACTTCCAATCAACGCATGCCAAACCCACACAAGAGTCGGAGACAAGATAGTGAAAAGTGTTCTCTGGTTCTTTCTTCTGGCTCAGGCTGCCGGTGGGGAGGATGCAGGGGATGTGGAGGAGGGCGGGGGAGAGGAGAGAGCTGACAGTGTGGAGTCCAAGGCTGGCAAGAAGGAGCAGAAAATCACCAACCAGTTCAACTTCAGTGAGAGGGCCTCCCAAACTCTCAACAACCCACTCAGGGTAGGTAGGTTAGGGCCAAGGCAGACCATGTTGCAGGAAGCATACATTGCCTATAATATTGAAGGGTAAATCTGTATTGCGAAGATTGTCAAGACAATAATTCTCTGAACTCTTCAGGAAAGGGGATGTCAGACAGAGCCCCCTCCTCGTGCAAACTTCTCAGCTACTGCCAATCAGGTAAGAAACACATCATTTTGAGTTTGATGATTCTCATTGTTTGCTGCTCCTCAACATGAACTGTATGAAGGCTAGTGATACAACAGGGTAACCTCCTCCTCCTCCTCCTGCAGTGGGAGATCTATGACGTGTATTTGGAGGTGCTGCAGAAGCAGGAGAAGAACAAGGAGAAGGCGAAAGCCGTCCCCAAGAAGGACGACGACAAAGGCAAGAAGAAGATGATGCTGGTGGAGACCCAGGTAAACCTCAAGTCAACAGCTATTCACTTTGACATGAAGAATAAACTATGACGTCAAGCCAATCAATTGGAGATAACACTTAGATAAATTGGGCCCTCAACAACACACAGACATTGTTGATCCCATTGAAGGTAGAGAACTGAAAACTTTCCCCGTTTCCCCCTCAGAGTGATGACATCACCAAAGTGGCCAAGGTGGCCAAGATCATCGAGCGGATGGTGAACCAAAACACGTTTGACGACATTGCACAAGGTAAGTCCTTCCTTCCATGTTATTTTACCTTGATACAAAACCTCCTGATAGTCCCTGCATGGTGACATGATATGAGATGTCACTTCCCTCTTTTAGATTTTAAGTACTTTGAGGATGCTTCTGATGAGTACCGGGAGCAGGAGGGCACCCTTCTCCCCCTCTGGAAGTTTCAGTACGACAAAGCCAAGAGGCTGTCTGTTACTGCCCTCTGCTGGTCAGTCTTCTCACATTACAACAACAACGACAATGCCGCTTTACTATAAATGATACACTTCTGATAGGTGTGTGGCTTATAGACAATAGTTGGACCACTGGGAAAAACTGAAATCTTCCTAATATTTTTGGGGAAATGCATGAAAGAATTATAGTTTCTCTGTTCCTCCACAGGAATGAAAGCTACAAAGATTTGTTTGCCGTCGGCCTTGGATCATGTAAGTACGCAAGGTATACCAAACCTGTACCATTTTTTACTTCTTTCTCTGAGCTATCTTGACCCCGCTCTTCCCCCCAGATGACTTCACCAAGCAGGGGCGGGGCATGCTGGTGTTCTACTCCCTGAAAAACTCCACTTTCCCTGAGTATATCTACCCCACTACGTCAGGCATCCTGTGCCTGGACATCCACAAGCACCTGCCCTACCTGGTGGCCGTGGGCTTCTACGACGGCTGCGTGGCCGTCTACAACCTCAAAGAAGAGACGCTGCAGCCCATCTATAAGAGCACCGCCAAGTCTGGCAAGCACACCGACCCTGTGTGGCAGGTTTGTGTTAGTTTGTGCATGTTCTGTATTTTGGATAACACTCACTGACGCATGATGTTCCAAGACTTTGCTTGTCTGTCTGGCTGCCTGTTTGTCTGCAAATCACTGTCTCGGATGTGTGTTTTTTTTGGGTCATTGTGCTAAATTATGTTTGTGGCATTTCTTTTTCAGGTGAAGTGGCAGAAGGACGACATGGACAACAATCACAACTTCTTCTCTGTGTCATCTGATGGCCGTGTGGTGTCATGGACTCTTGTCAAGGTGCTCGAGAAACACATTCACTTTCCTCAGTATGTGTGTTAATATATGCATGTCTGCTTGTGAGCATTTGTGCATATTTTGTATTAGGATACCCATTAGCTGTTGCAAATGCAGCAGCTACTCTTCCACAAGACATGAAACATGACATAATACGGAACATTAATAGACAACAGCTCAAGGTCAGAACTACATAAAAATATATATATATATTACAAAAGGCACACGTAGCCTACATATAAATACATACACACAAACTCTCTAGGTCAAATAGGGGAGAGGCGTTGTGCCGTGAGGTGTTGCTTTATCTGTTTTTTAAAACCAGGTTTGCTGTGTATTTGAGCAATATGAGATGGAATGGAGTTCCATGCAATAATGGCTCTATATAATACTGTACTCTTTCTTGAATTTGTTCTGGATTTGGGGACTGTGAAAAGACCTCTGGTCAGTCTCTCCTCAACTTTTAACCAAGAGAGACTGGCATGCATAGTATTTATATCAGCCCTCTGATTACAATGAAGAGTAAGACGTGCCTCTCTGTTCTGGGCCAGCTGCAGCTTTAAAAACATTAAATATGTGTTAATAAGTACAGTACGTGAATGTTCATGTGTGTGTGTACCAGTCAAACGTTTGGACACACCTACTCATTCAAGGGTTTTCCTTTCTTTTCTTTCTTTCTTTTCTTTATTTCTACGTTGTAGAATAATAGTGAAGACATCAAAACGATGAAATAACACATATGGAATCATGTAGTAACCCAAAAAGTGTTAAACAAATCCAAATATATTTTATATTCTTCAAAGTAGCCACCCTATGCTGAGTACATGTTGGCTGCTTTTCCATCACTCTGCTGTCCAAATCATCCCAAACCATCTCAACTGGGTTGAGGTCGGGTGATTGTGAAGGCCAGGTCATCTTATGCAGCACTCCATCACTCTCCTTCTTGGTAAAATAGCCCGTACACAGCCTGCTGGAATTTTGGGTCATTGTCCTGTTGAAAAACAAATCATAGGCCCACTAAGCGCAAACCAGATGGGATGGCGTATTGCGGCAGAATGCTGTGGTAGACATGCTGGATAAGTGTGCCTTGAATTCTAAATCAATCACAGACAGTGTCACCAGCAAAGCACCCCCACACCATCACACCTCCATGCTTCATGGTTGCAACCACACATGCAGAGATCTTCCATTCATCTACTCTGCATCTCACAACAACATGGCAGTTGGAACCAAAAAACAGACCGAAGGACAGATTTCCAGAGGTCTAATGTCCATTGCTTGTGTTTCTTGGCCCAAGTCAAGAAGTAGTGGTTTTTTTTGCAGCAATTCGACCATGAAGTACTGATTCACGCAGTCTCCTCTGAACAGTTGATGTTGAGATGTGCCTGTTACTTGAACTCTGAATCATTTATTTAGGCTGCAATTTCTGAGGTGCGGTTAACTCTAAATTAACTTATCCTCTGCAGCAGAGGTAACTCTGGGTCTTCCTTTCCTGTGGCGGTCCTCATGGGAGCCAGTTTCACCATAGCGTTTGATGGTTTATACGACTGCACTTGAAGAAACGTTCAAAGTTCTTGGCATTTTCCGGAGTGACTAACCTTCATGTCTGAAAGTAATTTTAGCTGTTCTTGCCATAATATGGTCTTGGTATTTTACCAAGTAGGACTATCTTCTGTATACCACCCCTACCTTGTCACAACGAAACTGATTGGCTCAAACGCATTAAGAAGGAAAGAAATGACACAAATTTACTTTTTCAAGGCATACCTCATTGAAATGCATTCCAGGTGACCTTATGAAGCTGGTTGAGAGAATGCCAATAGTGTGCAAAGCTGTCATCAAGGCAAAGGGCTTCTTTGAAGAATCTCAAATATAAAATATATTTAGATTTGTTTAACACTTTTTTGGTTACTACATGATTCCATATGTGTTATTTCATAGTTCTGATGTCTTCACTATTATTCTACAATGTAGAAAAAATAAAAAATAAAGAAAAACCCTTGAATGAGTAGGTGTGTCCAAACTTTTGACTGGTAATGTAAGAGTATTTTTGTGTATTAATTTGTTCTCACAGTAGTTTTGATGTGGGTTTGAATGGTTGCAGAATGAGCTGGTCTTCACAGACATCATCAAGCTGTCGTTGGCGGGAGCTGTGTCAGAAGGACCAGAAGGCGTGCAACTTCCCATCATGGGTAAGACCTGTCATCAACTGACGCATCATTTCAACACTGTTTGATACCTGTTAGGATCATTGAAATATTTGACAATGTTTGTCGTCCCACAGCTTGTGGAACATCCTTCGACTTCCACAAACAGATTGACTACCTCTTCCTGGTTGGCACGGAGGAGGGCAAGATTCACAAGGTGAGCAGACATGAAAACATGGTCCCCAGTCATGTATCCCCCACTGACTATTGCTGTGTTCAGCCACTCCAAAATGTTTACTTATTTTATGGCAACTTAATGAGATATGAATTGTCTTGGGTGTCCTGACCGTCTGCTAGTTGCTCGTCTGAGGAATCAAATGGAGTCTTGTTCTGTTGTGTTTGTAGTGTGGTGTGTGATATCCTGCTGGGCCACAGAAGCAATGCCTTCTCCTTGTCTCTCAGAGAGTGAGGAAGTTCTCTCATTAGCACTAGGCTTTGGGCTTGGCACAGCCTCTTTCCAGCGGGCTGTAAAGCACCACTCTGAAGTGGTGCTTTACCTCTATCTCCGCTCTCAATGGTGCAGCCCTACAACATGTTTAGTGGTTTTTCGGGGGCTCAGAGGGAAGGCTTTTTCAAATGCTAAATTTAAGAAGCGCTAAATTTAAGAAGAGGAGTAGTCTCGGCGATTGGCATAATTTTTTTTTTTTTAATCGTATTTGTCAGAGATTTGTCAGTCTATGCTAGGATTGTTAGTCTAGGATAGGCTTGTCAGTCTAGGCTGGCGCTCTGGGAGGCCCTCTCACGCGGTGCTAAGCATTTAATGAGAGCCAAAATGAGGGCAGACCCTCCAAACCTCTCCCAGATTTGCTCATTAACAGCAGACAGCTGTAGTTTTTGGCTGGCGTCCATCCTCATTTGGCCTTCTCACACAAGTGTCTATCCAGCAGTGGTGCAAAGAGACACGCTACTGTGAGGTTCTGAACACACACACACTGAAGCAGAGTTCTACAGGGGATCTTTTTTTTTCTCAATCTAGACGGGATGACGGATTCAATAAGGTTCCATCGCTCTCAGCTACAGCTTTGAGACAGATTGACTCAATCTCACACACACAGACAAACGCCTTTTAGAAGCCCCTTACAGAACTGCCACTGCCACACAGAGCCTCAAGTGACAGGCAGCTCAGTCTACTCTCTCTAAAGGCTATGCTAATTGTTAGCCTTAGCCCACTGTGTTAGCTAGCTAGCTCCCTGCAATGTTATGGTTCGGTAAGCGCATATGCTAATGAAGAGTTTTGGCTGATTGCGAGCTCGCTGTAGCAGTGTCATCAAAAGGCCCATTCTGATTTTCCAGATCTTCCTGACTGTGCAAGCTCATTAGTTTCTCTTCAGTGTCTCGTTGTTGTGGCGTTTTTGCAACATCAGGTGGGAGATAGTTTCATCACACACACGCACTGTGGTCTAAGTCACAGTAAACCTACAGTATTTAGTGTTTAATATGCCTACATTAAGGGTTTTTAAAAACTCTGTACATTACATTGTAATGAAGGCCTTTTATGTTGTACAACAGGGGTTCCCAAACGTTTTCTCTCAGGCCCCCCTTCCAGCATTGGGGAACATCCCGCCATGTTTATCTCTATGGGCATAAGCACTGTAAACAAATTTAGGTTTTAAAGCTTATTTCCTGCAATTCTACACATTTTGTCATGAGGTGCAGAGAATGTTCAGTTTCAAAGCAAATCTTCTTGCAATTCTATACATTTTGCCATGTCTAATGTGTATTCATGTGATATTTGAGTGACTGAAACATTACAACAAAATCTATGGTCAAAAAAGCCTAGCTAAAAAAATGTTAGCTTACATGGGCAAGTTGATCTGGACATTTCTGGCAAGTTGTAAATAGCTCTCTTAAGGTATGCAATGGCTGACATGACAAGATAATTATATTAGTGCATTCTACTATTACAACTTTGAAGAGTAAGTTGAAAGCCGTGCCCCGCCCCACAGTTTGGGAACCACTGTTGTAGAAGATGCTAAGACGTTCATCAGGCTCATGATCGTGTGCTCTATATCAGGATACAATTGAGAGAAAAGATCATAGGTGGCACAGGAGTTTCAAGGTTGGGGAAACGATCTTTTCACTCCCCCAAAAAATCACCTTTAGGATAAAGCATCTATTATCCCATTTACAGACAAATGTAAAATAGCCTACTATTTCAAATGTGATGAGAAGATTGAATAGGCATACATTAGGATTATAATATAACTCAATATTTACAAAAGGTTCTGAACAATGCTTTTTTTCTCCTTTGCACAGATTCAGAGCTCAGCCCTAGCTAAGGATTTTTTTTGGGGGGGGGGGACACATTTTATGCATTTTAGAAACACATTTCATGCAATTCTACGAACACTTTACATGACTGCCGACATATTAGCAGAATCCTAATCTTTAACAAAAAGATGCTCTGTAAATGTAATGCTCTGCTGACAAACTGACAGCAATAAAAACAACCTTGTCTTGAATGCAACCATCTAATCTAGGCCTATGAAAAGGTGAGACACATATTGTACAATATGACGTCCATCTAGCCTGGAGGAGGAAATTATATTATCCTAAAATGACTTTCCAGTGGCACTGACTCACACAACGAATGATAAAGACAGGGAATATGTTCTCCACTTGTGCTAATACGATGGGCAATAATGTTTCATTCAATTTAAGAATTGAGAATTTTTGTAACTAAAGAATGATTATAGTTTTTTTTACATTTTAATAGTTTTTCTCTTTTCTCTTTAGTGTTTGTCCCACAATTGTATTTTGAAATATTGCGAGAGCCCTAGGACTATTTTAGATGCGTTTCACTGACAGCCGCACTCAACAAACAGCTATGTGCTTGTGATTTAAAACTATTTATATTTCTTAAAAGAAGCTAATGACCCTCTGTAGATAAATCATGCTCTCTGGTTTAGTGAATGATTTAAAAAAGTTATTTATATAATTTATATTATTATTTTATTTATTTCTTCATAGATATGATTAATTATAGCTAGCTCCTTGTCTCCTCCTTGTTAGCTCTAGCTAGCTCCTTGTCTGACATTTTTGATTCATGCAAACTCACACAAATACACACCCACACACACAGCTATGCGTGTGATATCAGTTCCAATCTGTCACCTCTTGTTGGAAAACAGCCACCTCCGGGAGCTCTTGGGACAAAGGTAATAACTCTGCTGTGATTTATTCACTACATATCCCCTTATATAAAAACCCCACTGGGCACAGACATCAGTTCAACGTCTATTTTTATTTACATTTGGTTGAGTTGTCAACTAACACGAAATCAACAAAACATGTCACCATAGTTGTTTTTTAAAAAGAAATTCCCTTACGTTGGTGACTTTTTCCAAATCCAATCTGTTTTCCACGTTGATTAAACCTCCTAATAATGAATTTCTTTGTTGAAATGACGTGGAAACATCGTTGATTCAACCAGTTTTGGCCAGTGGGGGACATACCATTTAGGCCTGGGCTGCATTTTGATTTATCTCTTTCATTTAACTCTGATACTTTCTCTGTGCTTTCACTCCTATCATTCTGTCACAGTGAAAATGATGTAGCTTACAATAATAGTAGAGAGCAAGTTTGGTTCACAGCTACAGTACATTGTCTATCTGGAGTGGTTTATGGGTGAATGTGAGGACTGACTCCATATTATTGCTGTGTCATTTCCAGTGCTCCAAGGCTTATTCCAGCCAGTTCCTGGAGACCTACAATGCCCATAACATGGCAGTGGACGCAGTTAAGTGGAACCACTTCCACACCAAGGTCTTTATATCCTGCAGCTCTGATTGGACCGTCAAGATCTGGGACCACACCATCAAGTAAGTCTACTCACCATCACACTATTGTGCCCGCCCACCATCAAGTAAGTCTACTCACCATCACACTATTGTGACCCGAATCAAACTATGCTGTCTCTGATATTTATTTTCACATTGACCACCTTAGATTAGAGGAGTAGCTAAATTCAAAAAGGTCTCGCTGTTCCAAATCTATGTCAGGCTATAATTCTGTTTTTAAATGGCACCTCAAAAACATCCATTTGAACCCTGGGGGCTCTATTTTTGTCTGCCACAAAGGAGGCACAAGATAGTTTCCAATTTTATGATGTAAAAACTGGCGGTCTGGCATTTTCCAGCTCCAACGTCAGGTTCAGCAGTTTACCTGTCTAACATCAGCTAAGCAGAACATTGCGCTGAAGTGGGAGGGGTGGCAATATCTGAGGCCTCTCCTTAAAAACAAGTACAAAATAGAAAATGTCATAATGCGCTAATTAGAAGTTTTAAGACCCACATAAAGCAGGTCTTAAAGGTAACGCATGGATTTTGAGAGCGGATGCGCAGTCTAGCCAGCCATGACGTGCAGTGCACATTGTGATTCTCGTTCTTATAAACATAAAAAACTATTGGTTTCCCCCCATTTCGTTTCATTTGATTAAAAAACAAGCATAGCCTACCCTCCCCTTAATCAAGGGTGGTTTAGCAGCATCACATAGGTTTGTCTTTGTATCCTGGCCATGAGCCAAAAGTAGTATATGAATAAAGGGGTTTTAAATGGTGTACTGAGTGCTTTGAAATATTTTGGAGGTTTATGCCCTCGTGCTTTTTCATTATTCACAATTCACATACCTGCATTTCACTTGTTCAAGTAGCCATCCATCCCCATTTTCAAAGAGGGCCACTCGCTCGATTACCAATGACACGCACTTCCAAACTATTCAGTCCTCCGGTAATGTCATATCAATTGGCAATTTTTTGGAGAATCAGTCTCGCACGTAGGCAACGATACAATTGACAGGAGCCTCGTATTTTGTAGACATGCAAATGTTATACATAAAGACATTTAGGTCTACTTGTGCACACAGTGCCATGGAATGAGAAAAGCGATTTATGACATCATGCTTCTGACCCGATCCTATTTAGAAATATTGTTGTTGGTTTAAAAAACAGATTGATTGTTTTTCGTTGAATTGGATTAAAAACCAAACATATTAGAAAGAATCACCTTCCATGGGTTTATGGCGAGAACGTACTGTACATGGCTCAAATGCAATATTGTCTGCTATTTCTGGAGATGTGCAAATGTGGTCTGTAAGATTGTTCCATGATGTTTATAAAACCTTACATTTGCGAGCAGTATAACGGTGAGTGGACATCCCCCCCTTTCTCTTTATATTGGATCTTCATCCAGCTCCTGTCAAAAGTTTTGATGTGTGTAAAACCCTCAATAGCCTAAGTTGCCTTGTCTCTATTATATACCCACATGGAGCAATTATGGTTCCTGGAACTGTATTTAGACTTAGCCTATTTTAAAACAAGTTGTTGTTTTGTTTTTATAAGAATTTGATTAGAATGATGCACATTTTTTTCAGGCCTTATCAATAGCATGTCCAGGCATGTCCAGACTGTATTTACAGTTCGCCTAGCACATATATCAGTGTACAGTAAATGCTATAGCCTGTTTAACAAATCAAATCAAAAATACATTTTCACATGCGCCGAATACAGCAGGTGTAGACCTTACCGTGAAATGCTTGCTTACAAGCCCTTAACCAACAATGCAGATTTAGAATTGAATAGAATTCTAAATCTAAATTATGGTCAGATTTGCCAAATGGAGGGTGAGGGAGAGCTTTGTACGCATCTCTGTGAGTGGAGTAGAGGTGGTCTATAGTTTTGTTTCCCTCTGATTGCACATTTAACATGCTGATAGAAATTTGGTAAAACGGATTTAAGTTTCCTGCATTAAAGTCCCCGGCCACTAGGAGTGCTGCCGCTGGATGAGCTTTTTCATGTTTGCTTATGGCGGAATACAGCTCATTGAGTGTGTCCTCAGTGCCAGTATCGGTCTGTGGTGGTATGTAGACAGCTATGAAAAATACTGATGAAATCTCTTGAGGTAGATAGTGTGGTCTACAGCTTATCATGGGATACTCTACCTCAGGCGAGCAAAACCTAGAGACTTCCTTGGATATCGTGCACCAGCTGTTGTTTACAAATATACAAAGTCCGCCCCCACTTGTCTTACCAGTTCTATCCTGCTGATAAAGCGTATAACCAGCCAGCTGTATGTTGATAATGTCGTCGTTTAGCCACGACTCCGTGAAGCATAAGATATTACCGTTTTTAATGTCCTGTTGGTAGTTTAATCTTCCTCGTAGGTCGTCTAATGTAATTTTCCAATGATTGCATGTTAGCTAGTAGAACAGAAGTCAGTTTGGGTTTATTCAATTGCATATGAAATCTCTTCACGCAAATAACAGGGATTTGGGCCTGTTCCCGGGAAAGCAGTATGTCCTTAGGAGCGCGTAAAACATCAGCCATCTTCTTACGGCGCCATGAGCCAATCAGTTGTGTTGTGACACGGTAGGGGTGGAATAGCCCTATTTTGTAAAAAAACAAGTCCATATTATGGCAAGAACAGCTCAAATAAGCAAAGAGAAATGACAGTCCATCATTTCTGTAAGGCATGAAGGTCAGTCAATCTGGAAAATGTCAAGAACTTTGAAAGTTTCTTCCAGTGCAGTCGCAAAAACCATCAAGAACTATGATGAAACTGGCTCTTATGAGGACTGCCACAGGAAAGGAAGACCCATTATTACCTCTGCTGCAGAGGATAAGTTCATTAGAGTTAACCGCACCTCAGAAATTGCAGCCAAAATAAGTTCTTCACAGAGTTCAAGTAACAGACACATCTCAACATCAACTGTTCAGAGGAGATTGCGTGAATCAGGCCTTCATGGTCGAATTGCTGCAAAGAAACCACTACTAAAGGACACCGATAAGAAGAAGAGACTTGCTTGGGCCAAGAAACAGCAATGGACATTAGACCGGTGGACATCTGTCCTTTCCAAATTTGAGATTTTTGGAACAGATGATCTCCGCATGTGTGGTTCCCTCCGTGAAGCATGGAGGTGGGGGTGTTATGGTGTGGGGGTGCTTTGCTGGTGACTCTGTCAGTGATTTATTTAGAGGCACACTTAACCAGCATGGCTATCACAGAATTGTGCAGCAATACGCCATCCTGCCTGGTTTGAGCTTAGTGAGACTATCATTTGTTTTTAAACAGGACATTGACCCAAAACACACCAGGTTGTGTAAGGGCTATTTGTCCAAGGAGAGTGATAGAGTGCTGCTTCAGATGGCCTGGCCTCCACAGTCACCCGACCTCAACCCAATTTAGATGGTTTGGGATGAGTTGGACCGCAGAGTGAAGGAAAAGCAGCCAACAAGTGCTCAGCATATGTGGGAACTCCTTCAAGACTGTTGGAAAAGCATTCCAGTTGAAGCTGATTGAGAGAATGCCAAGATTGTGCAAAGCTGCCATCAAGGCAAAGGGTGGCTACTTTGAAGAATCTCAAATATAAAATATATTTTGATTTGTTTAACAATTTCTTTGTTACAACATGATTCCACATGTGTTATTTCATGGTGTTGATGTCTTCACTATTATTCTACAATGTAGCAAATAGTAAACATAAAGAAAAACCTTTGAATGA
Organism: Oncorhynchus gorbuscha; assembly: GCF_021184085.1. Classification (NCBI taxonomy): domain Eukaryota; kingdom Metazoa; phylum Chordata; class Actinopteri; order Salmoniformes; family Salmonidae; genus Oncorhynchus; species Oncorhynchus gorbuscha. Next base: position 41,334,374 of record NC_060190.1, on the reverse strand, counting down.
GTAGTTGTGTCCAAACTTTTGACTGGTACTGTATTTATACTGTATATTGTTTCCTGATCTTTGTTATATCCCCCATATATAGGACAGACATTTCAGAAGAAACTTCCTTTAGATTTTTTGGGGGGGACTATCTGTTGTTCCATGCAGTGAATCTGTTATTTCATGCATTTGTATGGGCTAATAGCAGTAATGCCAAAGAACATTTTTCATCAAATAATTGTTTTATGTATTTTTTTGATACTTCAAGGGGTCTTTAAAATTCTAAATCAAATATCAAAATGATCCTTGGTATGACCTTCTTAAAACAGAATACGTTTTCAGAAATTGATTCTACATTGTTTAGGGAGCATGGTGAAGGAGCCACTTATTTAGTTCAGCAGTAGTTGAACAGTAGTCCCTCTGCACACTTAAATGGTCATTTGAATAAGATCGTGTGGATTGATTAGGTCGGAACTACTTTTTCCTGTTGATACAAGCCCTTGTAACTCCATCTATCTTACTGGGCTGTGAGTGATGAGTCATGCGTCTCAGATCAGATCGAGCCTGAGTCACAAAATGTCAGAAGTAGTGTTACAGATTTCTCTGCAGGTTACAGAAATCAGGACTTCAGCCTGGCAGCCTGTGATAAACTAATAATATCATTCAGCTTACCCCGCACTCTCTTGACATCCTAGCTTCTTTCAGTAGCTTCATGTGCTATCTGTCTGTTTATCCACATAGAATAACTATCTCTCTAGTCTATGGACTGGCTGCACCACTTTTTGATTGACAAAATACAAGCATTTGGCTGCACCTGCAAATCTGTGTATGCGACCAATAAACGTTGATTTCTAGCCTACTTTGTATCTTAGTTTAACAGAAACGATTTAGAGTAAATGTGTTCTTTAACTGCCTGATACCACTTTGGAATCAGTGTGACCCAATCTGTTTTGTTCTCATTTAATGAAAAATCACTCCAAATATATTTTGGATTGATTTATTAAAACCAGGCAAGTCATTTAAGAACACATTTTTATTTTGAATGATGGACTAACGGGGAACAGTGGATTAACTGCCTTGTTCAGTGGCAGAACGACAGATTTTGTTTACCTTGTCAGTTCAGGGATTTGATCTAGCAACCTTTTGATTAGTGGCCCAACACTCTAACCACTAGGCTATCTGCCAATATGGCATTGACCAGGTTCTATTTGCCATATGTCTTTAGCGCTACTTATCTGCCTGCCTGCACCTCAAAAGACTGAGGACAAACATTTCAAACTATTGTATTGTTCCTACAGTTCACCAAACAGTCTCACCGCTGGGAGCAATAACAGTCACTGTTCATGTCTCCTTCCTTTTCTTTGGAAAGAATGGAATATAAGAAACTGCAGTTCACGCACTTTCAAACTTATCATCCTGGATCCCATTCCCCGCTCTGCCTCATCTCTCTAGACCCTGAAGACCTCACAGGAGCAAATAACATGCATTATAATACACTGACGGGGAGGAGAGGATATCTTTGGTGGGATAAGAGGAGGGCGCAGGTTGCATTTACTCATCGGCTCGACCCAATGGAGTCTATGTAGCCTGAAGAGGTGCTATTGATTTTTATTTTCAAGCCCTCTCTCTCTCTTTCTTTTTTTTCTCTCGGGAAGAGTAATGTCTGTCTTCGTCTTTTTCACTCTTTACTCTCTAACTTTTTACTTGTACTTATGATGAACTTATGAAGTAATGTGACCTGCTCTTACAAAAGTTTAGAGAATGTGATTGTTTTCTATGATGTATTGTTTTCTGCTATCTTTAAGGTAAATAACGTAATCTAAATTTTATAGTATTGGTATTTGTATCCATTACGGAGTCCTTATACTTCAGTGTCCATGTATCTGTAGGACCCCAATGTTCACCTTTGACCTGAACGCCTCTGTGGGAGATGTGGCATGGTCTCCTTACTCCTCCACTGTCTTCGCTGCAGTCACCACTGATGGCAAGGTATGTAACCAATTAGAGGCAAAGAGACCAAGGTATGTCCTCTCACTCAAAAGTTGTTTTTATGAAACTCCATCAAGGCCAATGTAGTCAAAACGTTGTTAACTAACAAAACCTTAAATCACTTTTTTGAGGAGCAGCAAACGGTGAATGGACATAAATGTCTGTCTGTCTATCTTAATTTCTTCCGAAAAATATGTTTAACACAATGACTCTTATATGGCTAAGAGGTAACAAACAACCTATATTACAAGAGTATCCCTTGCTGAAGACATGGTCTGCATCAAAAAGAAAGAAATCAATAAGCATTGCCAATGCAGGTTTGATTGAGTCTGTCCCAGAGTCATTTGTACTACAGCACTCTCCAAGTATTTTGTTCTGTTTATCTCCGTGTCTGTTGTTAGTGCGCCAGCCAGCTGTTGTCATTGGTCTACTGACGTGATTGGTCTTCAGTGGCTTGGCCGGTCCATTGATGCGGGAGTAGCTGTGGAGGTTGTCATCTCTCTGGCCTGCCTGGGAGTTCATCACATTCTCCTGTCTCTCTCTCTCTCTCTCTCTCTCTCCCTCTGTGTGTCTTTCTCTCTCTCTTTCTATTTTGCCTGTCATGTGAAATTAAGGAAATTAGTGCCGATGAACAATGTGACGATGCGCTATGAACCATCTGCTCTGTCACTTTGTCTGCAAACAGACAGATTAGAAAACTCTGCGGTGTGCATGGTGTCTGATATGGCTGAAAACTGAGTCCTGTACTCCAGGGGTTTGGGCCTCCCCAGTCCCCCACAGACAGGGAATGATATGGTTCACTGATAAAGGCAGTCAAAGGATGCAATAGCCTACATAAAAAATCTAATTCACAAAACATGTATCCAGAAAATACGAAACACAAACACAACAGTAGCCTCAATAATGGCAAATAATTACTGAAATCCAGTTACCTCAACATTTGATGGATAAATAGTTACTGCAGAAATGGAAAAGGCCACATTCACGTAACCAAAGAGATACCTTCCATTAACACTATACCTTTATCTCATTCTCAGCAATGTCAAATGAAATACACTGACAGCCATAACAACACAATTATTATTGAAAGGAATTACACTCATTTATATTCCCTAGATTCAACTATAAAGAAGAATAGAGACTTCCCAATTGTATGATATGACCATTTATTGACCTGTTTTGTATCTAATCCAGTTCCTAGCTGCTAGAAAACTTTTGTTTTTCAAGCAGTTTCACAGCAACATCAGTTTCTAAGCAGACAGACCAGAATATGAAATATTCTCGGTTAAGGTTGAAACTGTCACAATACAACCATTCGTTTTTTGTTCTATACAGTACCACTTGTATAATGACTGCTACAATTTGTATCATTTGGATTATATTTATTGTCATTCATAGTTGTCTCATTGAGATGAAAAATCCCTATTATAAGTGATAGCAAACCTAGAGGTCAACGGCACCCCTTCTTTAGAATGTCACCGCTGGCTATGTGGGCTGTTTGCTTCGTCACTCCCGCTAATGACCAAAATACTCCCTCTACACTGTGTGTGTGTGTGTGTGTGTGTGTGTGTGTGTGTGTGTGTGTGTGTGTGTGTGTGTGTGTGTGTGTGTGTGTGTGTGTGTGTGTGTGTGTGTGTGTGTGTGTGTGTGTGTGTGTGTGTGTGTGTGTGTGTGTGTGTGTGTGTGTGTGTGTGTGTGTGTGTGTGTGTGTGTGTGTGTGTGTGTTGGTTGACATGTATTTACTGATGAATGGACCAATTTTCAGTGATGCTAAATGTCAGGAGAGGCAAGCTTTTCCTGTCAGAGTCATTTGAATAACAAGACATCGCGCACACACACACACTCTCTTCAGTGTTGCGCAAACACTGGTACGAACACCAGATGGTCCGAGTTGCATCCCCACTGAGAATCTCTCTCGCTTGCCTTGCTGATTTGGTTTGTCACTCAGAGGTTCCCAGCTGGAATAGATGAGGATGGAACAACATGCGCAACTCAATTTTTTTAGAGAATATCTCGTTGTTTTTTTTTCTATAAAAAACAGTATGAGTCAGCTTTCACACTAATTCCAAAAGGCAGCAGGTTCAAACATATTTCTGTTCTCCACCATCCCACATTGTATTGCTTTTCAGGTTTGACCAAATGACTCCCCTTGCATTTGCATGAGATAATCTCCCGAACTTTCTATATATCTTTTGCTTTTTTTCCTCAGGTTCATACCTTTGACCTTAGCATCAACAAATATGAGGCCATCTGCCAGCAGCCGGTGGTGGCCAAGAAAAAGACTAAGCTGACTCACATTGAGTTTAACCCCGTCTACCCCATCATCATCGTGGGAGACGACCGAGGATATGTTACGAGCCTCAAGCTCTCGCCTAACCTGCGCAAAAAACCCAAGGTAAGAGCCTAAAGAGCCCAGCAACGCTGGAGCTGTGTCAGCAACTCTTAGCATGGTAATTTGGTATGTTAAAAAAGCAGCCTTTCTTTGTTGGAATGGTGTGAGCATACCCCAACGAGAGAATGGTATAGGTGTGTACCAGTCATTTAAAAACATTCATTTAAGTAAGCCGTTAATTGGCCAGCTCATTCTCCATGAGGAGATAGCAGGCTTTTCTTAAACAGTTTGTATATTTAGATACAAGTTTGAGGTTTTTGAAGTGTTTTGTTTCTCTAATTTATGCTTTGGCCACAAATACAGGTATAGGGTGAGTCAATAACATTATTTGTGTGTTGGTTAACAGAAAATTAACTTTTAAAAGTGAGATTTCCACTGGACAGTTAGTTTAACAATCAAGCGCTAGTTTACCATGGATGTGTTGACTCAACAGGAAGCCATGGCACCCTATTGCCTATATTAGTATTTTGGACCAAAAGTAGTGCAGTATATATGGGAATAGGGTGCCATTTTGGATACTTAAGATCTTTAGACCCATTTTCAGAAAGGAAAGCTAGCTCACAGTGCTACTGATGATGAAAAAACCGATTAGATAAGCAGTGCTGTAATGATGAGCAGTAGTTCAGTGTTTACTGATTTCAACAAAGTGAGATGAGAGTTTTTTCCCTCCTTGGAAACAAGAAGATGCAGTTTCTTCACTTCCTGATGACTTGATCTCAATGGGCCGGCCATCGATCGGGGACTAAATTGTTCATTGCCAGCCGCTGCGTAGCCGGCCCTTGTCACATGCATTTCTCATAAAGGAAAAACCTCATTTATAATCATTGGTGTGTCTAGCTGCCATAAAACACCATTGATTGAAGTGCATTTGTTTATTTTCACCTCTGGAGGCTCAAGTGAAAATGGATTGAGTGATGTTTTATTACAGTATGGGATTGTTTGTGGCAGATATCCATTTCAGGGCAGAGCGTTCGGCCTTTTAAGGTGCTTATGTTCATTTTCATACTCTCCGTATTAATTATTTGATAGTTGAGTAAGGCCACGTATTTTCCAGTCACTTATAATTTCATGTCATGCTGACGCATGGCCTTTCTTCAAGGAACACACTTGTTTGCATCTCAGTGCTACAATGAGACAGCAAAATGACTTCCAAAGCCAAATGCTTCTAATTGGCATCAACAATGCTCCGATAGACGAGCAGAGTATACTAAATGACAAATCACATTTCAGGGGGCGTGCGGTTATCGTGTCAAAGATGATTCACTTCCTTCGTAGGTTAAAATGACTACACTCTGCTCGCGTCATCGGTGTACTACTTGCACATTCTGTGTTTTTCATTTGAGTGGGGAAACTTTACTATTCACCTGTGGCTGTATCCCACTCTAGATAGGTATCTGGCCTTTGCATTATTCATACAGGTCTGTTGTTGTTCTACACAGCTGGGAACAGATCAAATGATTCATCATCAGCAATGCCCACACCCAACGCATAATGCAATAAATAACACTGTTCTGTTGTCTCTGCTACTCTCTCCTCTAGGCCTCGAGACACACACACACACCTCTTTCTTCCCCCTCCTCTCTTTACGCTAAGTGCTTACACATAGGCACACGTTGTACAATGTAAACAGTTGATTGAATCACGTGTATAGTATGCGTGGTTCAACATGGGACTTACCACTCTCTCTCCCCAACTCTGTCCAATTAGCTTTGGTTGCACATCGTGAAGTAGTTGTTTGTTTGTTCATCTGTTTAATTAGAGAATCCGTTTCTAAATGATCGTTGTACTGTGGTGAGAATAGATATATTCTCAGTTTCAGTTCTTGTTCCCTCTTGATGGCTCCACTGGAGAACATGGGGGTTAGGGTCCGGGCAATTCACGGAGTAAAACCAATTTGACACGGGAGCCTTCAGCTGTTCCCATCTTATTAGTCACACTCCCGTTGTACCCTCTGATAGTGGTGGCTAATGAGGTGTGGTGTTTATAATCACTGTGCGCTCAGTAACCACAGGCCAAGAGAAGGAGTCTCTGACATAAAGGACAACACGGACATCAGGCGTCAAGTCACGGCATATTAATTACACTCATTTTGGGGGTTAGCCACGGCTGTAGTTCCGGTACACGTCAGAGCATTTAACAGTTGGACTCTGATGTTTCTCAGTGACTAAATGAATCATTCATGGGAATCGTTGGTGTTGATGAGACCCGAGTTCTAAGCCAAGTTATATAGTTGAGGGCAAACATTTATCTGTCCAACTTCATCCCCAGCACAGCACCCTCCAGATATTTATTTAGGAGCATTGTGACAACCAGCCTCTCCCCTCCTTCTCCCGTGGCTGTCCAAAGCCACTGACAGTGAAAAGACAAAGCCTGCCCAAAACTCAATCTGTTGCCCCAGGACACAGCAGAGACATCTCTTCCTTTATATATAATTATTATTATTATTTTTTACTCAGACACATTCAAAACCTCCCTCGACCCAAATTTGTGTTCACCAGTTGAGAATCGCTGGAGTAATAGTCACATGGATCTCGGTCATTGAGGATAGGCTAGGCTGTGTATTATATATATTGTCACGACTTCCGCCGAAGTTGGCTCCCCTGCCTGTTCGGGCGGTGCTCGGCGTCACCGTCCTACTAGCCGCTACCGATCCCTTTTTCGTTTGTCTGTTGGTTTGTCTTATTAGTTTCACCTGTGTGTATTTTAGTTTAATTAGCTTCCCTATATGTAGTAGGTTGTTCCGCCCTTGTTTTGTGCGGGATTGTTTTTTTTGTTACTCTGTTGGATGTGATTTTCATGTGTGTATTCTCCGGACTATTTGGTTCTGTGTTTGGGCTGGTCTGTTCTATGCGCCCTGTATGTTGGCGTGACCGTTTTTTGGCCGGATAATAAATACTGAACCCTGCTCTCTGCGCCTGATTCCAACCCACCACTCCTAGTATCCTGTGACATATATACAGTGGGGCAAAAAAAGTATTTAGTCAGCAACCAATTGTGCAAGTTCTCCCACTTAAAAAGATGAGAGAGGCCTGTAATTTTCATCATAGGTACACTTCAACTATGACAGACAAAATGAGAAAAGAAATTCCAGAAAATCACATTGTAGGATTTTTAATGAATTTATTTGCAAATTATGGTGGAAAATAAGTATTTGGTCACCTACAAACAAGCAAGATTTCTGGCTCTCACAGACCTGTAACTTCTTCTTTAAGAGGCTCCTCTGTCCTCCACTCGTTACCTGTATTAACGGCACCTGTTTGAACTTGTTATCAGTATAAAAGACACCTGTCCACAACCTCAAACAGTCACACTCCAAACTCCACTATGGCCAAGACCAAAGAGCTGTCAAAGGACACCAGAAACAAAATTGTAGACCTGCAACAGGCTGGGAAGACTGACTCTGCAATAGGTAAGCAGTTTGGTTTGAAGAAATCAACTGTGGGAGCAATTATTAAATGGAAGACATACAAGACCACTGATCATTTCCCTCGATCTGGGGCTCCACGCAAGATCTCACCTGTGGGGTGAAAATGATCACAAGTAAGGTGAGCAAAAATCCCAGAACCACACGGGGGGACCTAGTGAATGACTTGCAGAGAGCTGGGACCAAAGTAACAAAGCCTACCATCAGCAAGGGCATTGAAGATGAAACGTGGCTGGGTCTTTCAGCATGACAATGATCCCAAACACACCGCCCGGGCAACGAAGGAGTGGCTTCGTAAGAAGCATTTCAAGGTCCTGGAGTGGCCTAGACAGTCTCCAGATCTCAACACCATAGAAAATCTTTGGAGGGAGTTGAAAGTCTGTGTTGCCCAGCAACAGCCCCAAAACATCACTGCTCTAGAGGAGATCTGCATGGAGGAGTGGGCCAAAATACCAGTAGCAGTGTGTGAAAACCTTGTGAAGACTTACAGAAACATTTGACCTCTGTCATTGCCAACAAAGGGTATATAAACAAAGTATTGAGATAAACTTTTGTTATTGACCAAATACTTATTTTCCACCATCATTTGCAAATAAATTCATTAAAAATCCTACAATGGGATTTTCTGGATTTTTTTTTTCATTTTGTCTGTCATAGTTGAAGTGTATCTATGATGAAAATTACAGGCCTCTCTCATCTTTTTAAGTGGAGAACTTGCACAATTGGTGGCTGACTAAATACTTTTTGCCCCACTGTATATATATATATATATACACACAGTACCAGTGAAAAGTTTGGACACACCTACGCATACCAGGGTTTTTATTTATTTGTACTATTTTCTACTTTGTAAGATAATAGTGAAGACATGAAAACTATGAAATAACACATATGGAATCAGGTCGTAACCAAGAAAGTGTTAAACAAATCAAAATACATTTTATATTTGAGATTCTTCAAAGTAGCCACCTATGCCTTATTGACAGCTTTGCACACTCTTGGCATTCTCTTAACCAGCTTTATGAGGTAGTCACCTGGAATGCAATTTCAATTAACAGGTCTGCCTTGTTAAAAGTTCATTTGTGTGATTTATTTCCTTCTAATGCATTTGAGCCAATCAGTTGTGTTGTGACAAGGTAGGGGTGGTATATAAAAGATAGCCCTATTTGGTAAAAGACCAAGTCCATATTATTTCAAGAACAGCTCAAATAAGCAAAGAGAAATGACAGTCCATCATTACTTTACGACGTGAAGGTCGGTCAATCCGGAAAATGTCAAGAACTTTGAAGGTTTGTTCAAGTGCAGTTGCAAAAACCATCAAGTGCTGTGATGAAACTGGCTCCCATGAGAACCGCCACAGGAAAGGAAGACCCAGAGTTACCTCTGCTGCAGAGGATAAGTTCATTTAAAGTCCTCCCCACCTCAGAAATTGCAGCCTAAATAAATGATTCACAGAGTTCAAGTAACAGGCACATCTCAACATCAACTGTTCAGAGGAGACTGCGTGAATCAGGACTTCATGGTCGAATTGCTGAAAAGAAACCACTTCTAAAGGACACCAATAAGAAGAAGAGACTTGCTTGGGCCAAGAAACATGTGCAATGGACATTAGACCACTGGAAATCTGACCTTTGGTCTGATGAGTCCAAATTTGAGATTTTTGGTTCCAACAGCCGTGTCTTTGTGAGACGCAGAGTAGCTGAACGGATGACCTCCGCATATGTGGTTCCCAACATGAAGCATAGAGGAGGAGGTGTGATGGTTTGGGGGTGCTTTTCTGGTGACACTGTCAGAGATTTATTTGAAATACAAGGCAATCTTAACCAGTATGGCTACCACAGCATTCTGCAGCAATACGCCATCCCATCTGGTTTGCACTTAGTGGGACTATCATTTGTTTTTCAACAGGACAATGGCCCAACACACCTCCAGGCTGTGTAAGGGCTATTTGACCAAGGAGTGTGATTGAGTGCTGCATCAGATGACCTGGCCTCCATAATCTCCTGACCTCAACCCAATTTAGATGGTTTGGAATCAGTTGGACCACAGAGTGAAGGAAAAGTAGCCAACAAGTGCTCAGCATATGTGGGATCTCCTTCAAGACTGTTGGAAAAGCATTCCTCGTGAAGCTGGTTCAGAGAATGAGTGTGCAAAGCTGACATCAAGGCAAAGGTTGGCTACTTTGAATAATCTCAACTACAGTTGAAGTCAGAAGTTTACATACACCTTATCCAAATACATTTTAACTCAGTTTTTCACAATTACTGACATTTTATCCTAGTAAAAATTCTTAGGTCAGTCCATTCCCATGGACGTTGGAGCACTGGACGGGTGCTCTATAAGCCAAGTCACCCATAACACCACTCCCATCCACCTATGGGTGTCAGGGAACCACAGCGAGGCTATTCGGTTCCTGCTCATCAAGTCCCCCCTGATTCCCGTGGTATTGGGATTCTCCTGGCTCCAACGACACAATCCCCTCATTAACTGGTCTTCTGGTGCCATCATAGGCTGGAGCCCATTCTGCCACGCCCATTGACTGAAGTAAGCGCATCCTGCCCCGGGACGTCTTCCTGGGGGCTCGGAAGGTGACCAGACCATCCTGGTTCATCCGGACCCAACCTGTCAGTTCGTGGTAGAGGTGGGGGGGCTGTCCTGTCCCAGCATTCTGCCCTTGACCTCAAGCTACATCCTTGCGCCTTCTCCCATCGCCTCAAAGCCACGGAAATGAACTACAATGTAGGGAATCGGGAGCTTCTCACGGTGAAGATGGTGTTGGAGGAATGGAGACACTGGCTGGAGGGGGCGGAACATCCGTTCATCGTGTGGACTGACCACAAGAACCTAGAGTATCTCCGCAACGCCAAGCGCCTCAACTCCAGGCAAGCCAGATGGGCCCTGCTTTTCACACGGTTCAACTTCTCCCTCTTGTACCGGGCAGGATCCAAGAATGTCAAGCCGGATGCACTGTCCCGCCGCTATAGCCCCATGACTACTACCCTGGAACCCGAGACCATCCTTCCTACCTCATGCCTAGTGACGGCACTCAGCTGGGGAATAGGGAAGCAGGTTCGTGAGGCACTGCGTTCCCAGCCAAACCCCGGGGGGGGCCCTGATGACCGGATGTTCATTCCCGACACTATCCTCTCCGTGGTCCTAGAGTGGGCCCACTCTTCTAGGCTGGCCTGCCACCCGGGAGCCCGTCGGACCCTGGCCTTTGTGCAACAGCGCCTTTGGTGGTTGTTTGTGCACAGAACAAGACTCTTCGGCAAGCTCCGACTGGTCTCCTCCATCCTCTGCCTGTCCCCCACCATCCCTGGTCTTACATCTCCCTGGACTTTGTCATGGGTCTTCCTCCAACTGATGGCAACACCGCCATCCTGACTGTGGTGGATCAGTTCTCTAAAGCCGCCCACTTCATTCCTCTCCCCAAACTACCATCTGTCAAAGAGACGGCCAGCTCATGGTGTAGCATGTCTTCCGGATCCATGGACTGCCCGTGGACAGAGTCTCCGACCGGGGTCCTCAGTTCTAATCCCAGTTCTGGAAGTTTTTCTGCACCCTCATTGGGTCGTTGGCCAGCCTGTCCTCCGGGTTCCACCCCTTATCCAACGGCCAGTCGGAGCAAGCCAACCAAGACCTCGAGACCATCCTGCGCTGCCTGGTCTCTGCCAAACCCACCACCTGGAGCCAGCAGCTAGTGTGCGTCGAATATACCTGGAAGAGAGCCTGGAGGAGGGCCCTCCTCAAGACCACCTCCAGGTATCGACAACAAGCGGATCGCCATCGGACCCCGGCTCTCCGGTATCGTCTCGGGCTGAAGGTATGGCTCTGGGATCTGTCCCCTCTGGATCTGCCTCTCCGGGTGGAGTCTCGCAAACTTTTCCCCCGGTTTATCAGCCCTTTCCTCATCTCCAAGGTCAATTAGCCCCTTTGCTGTTCATCTTCTGTTGCACCGTACCCTTCGTATACGCCCCACCTTTCATGTGTCCCATATCAAGCCCGTGTCTCACAGTCCCTTGTCATCCATTTCCAGGCCCACCCCTACTCCCCGGGCCTTCGATGGCCATCCGGCGTACACGGTGAGATGCCTCCTGAGGGTTCGACCATGGGGCAGGGTTTTCCAGTACCTGGTTGACTTGGAGGGTTATTGCCCAGAGGAGAGGTGCTGGGTCCCTGCTAGAGACATCCTGGACCCAGCCCTCATCGCTGACTTCAACCGCCGGCACCCCGGTCAACCTGGTATGCGCCCAGGTAGGACGTCAGGTGTCGCCCCTAGAGGAGGGTGAGGGGAGTACTTTCACACCCTGATCTGTTTCACCTGTCTTTGTGATTGTCTCCACCCCACTCCAGGTGTCACACATCTTTCCCATGATCCCCTGTGTATTTATACCTGTGTTCTCTGTTTTGTCTGTTGCCAGTTCGTCTTGTTTGTCAAGCTTACCAGCATTCGTCCTGTCAGCTCCTGTCTTTTCCCAGACTTTTTTTTCTCTCGCCCTCCTGGTTTTTGACCCTTGCTTGTCCTGACCCTGAGCCTGCCTGCTGTCATGTACCTTTGCCTCTGTTGCTATAATAAACGTTGTTACTTCGACACAGTCTGCAGCTGGGTCTTACCTTATCCTGATTTCAAGTAAAAGTGAATGTCACCCAGTAAAATACTACTTAATAGTAGTATTAGTCCAAATGTATTTGGTTTTAAATATACTTAAGTATCAAAATTAAAAGTATTAATCATTGGAAATAGCTTATATTAAGCAAACCAGATGGAACAATTTTCTTGTTTTTATTTATTTACAGATAGCCAGGGGCACACTCCAACACTCAGACATCATTTACAAACAAAGCATGTGTTTAGTGAATCCGCAAAATCTGAGACAGTAGGGATGATAAGTGTGTGAATTGGACCATTTTCCTGTCCTGCTAAGCATTGAAAATGTAATGAGTAATTTGTGTGTCAGGGAAAATGTATGGAGTAATAAGTACATTATTTTCTTTAGGAATGTAGTGAAGTAAAGGTGAAAGTTGTCAAAAATATAAATAGTAAAGTACATATTTTTTATTTTTACATATACCCCAAAAAATGATTTATTGTAGTACATTAATGTATTTTTACTTTCGTACTTCACATCACTGTGACTAAAATCCAGGAAGAACAAGTGTAGACATGATAATGATCCTATATTTTTTTTATATTTAATTTAACATCTTAACAATTTTTCTTCAATCACGGTATTATTAGCAGAGGTATTTAGCGAATTTGGTTGATTTTGTGATCACAAACCAGTGACCTTAACATTATTAATAAAAAATATTGGCAAAATTTAATTATTGACAATGAAAAATGTTTGACTGTTGTCATATTATTGGTACATTTACTATCAATATAGCATCAAAAATAGTTTTCCAGCTTGCATTTTGGCAAAACATTATTCGCAATGTGCATATTGGATTGCGACTGAGACAACCTGGTTAATTTTGGGTCCCGCGGCAAAACCAATAGAGAACCACTCTTCTACAGTATATCTATCTGCATGCCCTGTAACGTTGCACCCTCCTGAACAAGCCCGTGATTTAGGAGCCTATGTATATTATTAGTCTGCAATACAGTACTGGGGTCTCATCTATATGCATAACCTCTCAACATTGAGAGAAATCCTATTGAAATAGGTAGGACAAGTGCCATGATTTGAAGATCTCTGTCCCATGCATGCCGACAAGATAAGCTCCCCCTCTGTAAAAGCTTTCTAAAAAAGGTTATGAATGACATGTATTTTTTTTCAAGGCCAGTCAGCTATCTACTCACTGTACCACTGCCTAAATCAGGTCATCCACTACAGCATCAAGTCATCTGTAGCATTTTTGCAAAATATATTTTTGTAGTCTGTGAATATTGCAGCGCTCTGTCACTGAATCTCCATAAATTCAATATTAGATAAGGAGGAGGTACTTGATGTCCTCCCAGGGAGAAATGATGAACCTCCAGAACAGCATGGGAGAAGTGCCAGGTGGCCACATTACCACCGGGCACCATGTTGGATCACTTCATTTACCTCTTGTTGGCCACGTTTGAAGTCAACAATGGATGAGTTTTAACTGCCAATAACACATTCCATATTGGAAGTTGCACGCTCTGCAAGTCTGCCTTTTTCTCATTTCTTCGTCTCCGGAAAGAAAGGCTTTTATTGGATTGCATTTCTCCAGGTCTTTTATCTTGCCTTTGTTTACCATCCCTTCCTTCCCAGCTTGTTTTCAGTGTATGTTTCTCTTCATTAAGGTCAAGTTGTTTCCCCTGCAGTATTTGACATGTGTGCTACTGTGTCTCTCACCAGGAGAAGAAGGGTCAGGAGTTGCCCAAGGGGCCTGAGGTGGAGATCGCCAAGATGGAGAAGCTGCTGAGTTTACTGCGGGAGCCAGAGAACAGCAATGCTTAGAAACTATGACAACACCATGCAGGACTGTAGTCGCCCACTATTTTTACTACTGCACTCCAGTTATAAACCCACCACCACCATCATGCCTTATTACTACTGTCTTCTGTCTTCTAAAGCTGCATACTAAAGCCACCGTTCCTTCCCATGTTGAAGTATAGTGCAGTCTATTGAATCTGTGCAATCTAGCCTACTGTTTTTCTCACTCTTGCGCTGTGCACTATACTAAACATATAGATAGTCAGTGTGCAACCAGCAACGTCTCCTTTACTTGATGCGGCAAAACCACTCAAGCTTTGGGTTATATTTTCTTTGTTTTGGAAAACAGAGTAGCTCAGTTTGTTTGGAAATATTCATAAAAAATATTTATCATTCCAATGTCTGGCACGTCTTGTTATTTTTGTTGTGAAGGGGAAGAGATGCTATGTCCTCGTCAGAACAAGTCACATAATAGGAGTTGTAGGAGTGCTGTCCTACAACAATGTGTGGGCTGTCATTGACACTGTACCAAAGGAGGTTAGTACTGAGAGGACCACGTTTTAAGAGGACAAAGTGAACAAAGCCTCTAAGCTCCTTACATAACACTTAGTATGCTTCTCTCACAGACCACTGCTATGTATGAGTGACCATGACGCACACTCCACACAGCTCGCTGTTACCGTCAATACACACAGGCTTGTTTTTCTTCGCAAGAAAATGTCTGAAATTAGAAGCATTTAGAAGCTTTGGAGAAGTCCAGTCATTCGGAGAAGTGTATATAATAATAATATAATAGAAGTCTGGTCCAGTCCTCAGACACTCAAGGTTCTAGCCTCTTTGACTCCACATGAATTAACCCTGTGTTAAACCATGTGTCTTTGACCTCACTAAGTTGTGTGTGAGTGTGTGTGTATAACACATTCAAGCCTGCATTCCGTTATACATGTCAGTACTATCAAGGACCAAGAAGATCAAAACGGACTGTAACAGTTGTGTTATTGATGCCAACTTGTCTCTGAGACACATTTTTAACTGTTACAGGTTGTTTCATTCATTCAGCTGCTGAAGTTAAGAGAAACAGTTATACTTCGATTTTTAAGAGGGCCAGTGGGTGCTGTCTGCTTGACAGTTGACATGCAGTTAGAGCCAATTTGTCTGGCGCCCATTCCTCTACTAGCCAGTTGGCTAGTAGAGATCAGTCTATTCGGTCTACTATACAGGGATCAGTCTATTCCTCTACTATACAGTACCTCCCGGAGCATTTAATATACGCTGTGGTGCTCACTCTCTCTAGCTGCCAGTCAGGAGGTCAGCAAGTACTTGTGTTCGCTGCTCTGTTGCGGCTGCCCAGCGGGAACAGCCAGCACTGGCATCCTCTCCTGGCTGGAGGGCACCTTGCAGGCCCTGTAGATGATGAGGAAGAGGACAAGGAGGAGGATGGCCACCAGGGCATTGCAGGCAATGGCCACCACAGCTGCCGTGGACAGCCCCAGTCTCTCCCCGGACTCCATGACACAAACCACACAGGAGCTGAGTCAACTGAAACAAGTCACCCAACACTAGAGTGGGCTCTCTTTAACTGTAGTCTCAGCGTAAGAGTATATGGTGTGAATCTATTCAAATATCTGTGGGTGGGTAGACTGGCACCAACTAGAATGATTCTAGAGCTCTTGATGTTGTGATACTTGTGCAGGACAGATGATGTCAGTATGATATAATTGTATATATATATATATATAGTTCCTCGACTCAAGCTCCCCATCAAAAATGTAACAACTGCTTTTAAGCTTTTAACTTGCTCCAAGGCTTCATCTTCGCTTTCATTCTTGTAATACTGAAGAACAACCTTTAAAATATTAATATATTAGAGTAAAGTATCAGTCCCAGAAAGCAGTCTATGCTTTCATTTTGGGGAAAAAATGTAATTCAACCCTCGATTTTCCTTACCAAAAAAATAATTTCTTCTAATGATACAGCACTGTATATTGGAGAGATTTTTTATGTCCTATTGTTCTGAAATCTCTCTTTCTATTTTGTCTGGAGTAAGTCGTCACCACCGCCCCTGCTATGTCTCAGAGTCAATCAGGGCCCAGTCATCAGGACCCCAAGGGTCAAACCACTGCAGCTGGCTCTCCATGATGATGATCCACAGTGACGTTGGTACATCCTGGACATGTGTGTGAGGCAGACGGCTCTCCGCAGGTTGGCTACAACGGTTGGCTTTACAGTGGTTGCCCTGCAACAGAAAACATTTGAGAAATGTTAGGAGGTGGAGAAAAAAGCCTGAAAGAAAACAAATATATTTTTGATGCACAATGCAGTCCGTTCATTGTAGCCTTTAGACATTCCGTATGGCTTGTTTTGTCCCACTTACATGTAACATCTGCTCCCGTATCTATAAATGATCCACTCAGCAACTTTACATCCCTGGGACATACCACATTCTGATGTTCTGAATGCAGATGAGTAGTGAAATTGGAAAGCTGCTCTTATGCTCTTAACATTTGCATACCTATGCATTTTTATAAATGTTCTTGAAAAGCATCATTAAGCATGTATTAGGTAACATTTGTTTACATAGAGGGCATCACAAATTGCACCATGTTTCATATATAGTGCACTACTACTATGTGCCGGGCATATTGTTAAGCACTATGAAGGGGAATATGGTGCCATTTGGGACGCAGGCATACTGTACATATGTTCTTACACATGATTTATATTTAGCACATTTGTTTTAGGGTTGTCACTATACCAGTATCGTGATACTACGATACCTGATTTTCCAGGGCAAAAAGGAAAACATGAAGCAGACCCCATTCTTTGGTCCTTTAAAAAAACCTACTGTATGTAAAATATTGTGTGCTATACAGTGCCTTGCAAAAGTATTCATCCCCTTTGGCATTTTTCCTATATCGTTGCATTACAACCTGTAATTTAAATCGATTTTTATTTGGATTTCATGTAATGGACATACACAAAATAGTCCAAATTGGTGAATTGAAATGAAAAAAATGACTTGTTTCAAAAAATTCTTACAAATAAAAACATAAAAGTGGTGTGTGCATATGTATTCACTCCCTTTGCTATGAATCCCCTAAATAAGATCTGGTGCCACCAATTACCTTCAGAAGTCACATAATTAAGTTAAATAAAGTCCACCTGTGTGCAATCTAAGTGTCACATGATCTCAGTATATATACACCTGTTATGAAAGGCCAGAGAGTCTGCAACACCACTATGCAAGGGGCACCACCAAGCAAGCGGGACCATGAAGACCAAGGAGCTCTCCAAACAGATCAGGGACAAAGTTGTGGAGAAATACAGATCAGGGTTGGGTTATAAAAAAATATCAGAAACTTTGAACATCCCATGGAGCACCATCAAATCCATTATTTAAAAAAAATGGAAAGAATATGGCACCACAACAAACCTGCCAAGAGAGGGCCACCCACCAAAACTCACAGACCAGGCAAGGAGGGCATTAATCAAAGAGGCAACAAAGGGACCAAAGACAACACTGAAGGAGCTGCAAAGCTCCACAGCAGAGATTTGAGTATCTGTCCATAGGACCACGAAGCTGTACACTCCACAGAGCTGGGCTTTACGGAAGAGGGGTCAGAAAAAGCCAATGCTTGAAGAAAAGAATAAGCAAACACGTTTGGTGTTTGCCAAAAGGCATGTGGGAGACTCCCCAAACATATGGAAGTAGGTACTCTGGTCAGATGAGACAAAAATGTAGCTTTTGGCATCAAGGAAAACGCTATGTCTGGGGCAAACCCAACACCTCTCATCACCCTGAGAACAACATCCCACAGTGAAGCATGGTGGTGGCAGCATCATGCTGTGGGGATGTTTTTCATTGGCAGGGAAACTGGTCAGAATTGAAGGAACGATGGATGAAGCTAAATACAGGGGCATTCTTGAAGGAAACATTTTTCAGTCTTCCAGAGATTTGAGACTGGGATGGAGGTTCACCTTCCAGCAGTTGCTAAAGCAACCCACAACTGGTTTAAGAGGAAACGTTTTAAATTTATTGGAATGGACTAGTCAAAGCCCAGACCTCAATCCAATTGAGAATCTGTAGTATGACTTAAAGATTGCTTTACACCAGCGGAACCCATCCAACTTGAAGGAGCTGGAGCAGTTTTGCCATGAAGAATGGGCAAAGATCCCAGTGGCTAGATGTGCCAAGCTTATAGAGACATACCCCAAGAGACTTGCAGCTGTAATTGCTGCAAAAGGTGGCTCTACAAAGTATTGACTTTGGGGGGTGTATAGTTATGCACACTCAAGTTCAGTTTTTTTGTCTTATTTCTTGTTTGTTTCACAATCAAAAATATTTTGCATCTTCAAAGTGGGAGGCATGTTGTGTAAATGAAATGATACAACCCCCCAAAAAATTGTTTTAATTCCAGGTTGTAAGGCAACAAAATAGGAAAAATGTGAAGGGGGTTAATACTTTAGAAAGCCACTGTAGCTTGGAAAAGGAACACGAATCTTGGGGACAACGTAAGGATGCTTGTTTCCAACATTTTTCTCAGGAAATCTAGTCCTCTTCATGTTTCGTTTCCTTGCCACGATTTTGCGAGTATGGTATCGTGACAACCCTATTTTGTTTACCTGTACATTTTTAATTTCAAGCTTGAAATGCTTTAGCAGATATTCCATGGCTAGATACTAGTGGCAGGGAGATGCATGGGAGTGTAGTTTTCAGAATAAGTTTAACGGTTGACTCCATGACATCATCATACACAGTGGGGCAACTTCCTGCTTACGGACCTCAACAACAACATAATATTTCAAGAAGTGACACAATTTTCACCCTGCCTTGAGGGCACGCCCCCAACACAAAGCAGGAAGAAAAATGATTTTAACAAAGGATACAAATAAAGAGTTTGGAGGGAGAGATCAGGAAGAAAATAGGTTCAGATACAAAGATAATCTATTGTGCAACAAACACATGCGTGCTCGGACATACACACACCTACCGACCGTTACTGTTTATTTTTATTTTTATTTTACCTTTATTTTACTAGGCAAATCAGTTAAGAACAAATTCTTATTTTCAATGACGGCCTAGGAACAGTGGGTTAACTGCCTGTTCAGGGGCAGAAGGACAGATTTTGTACCTTGTCAGCTCGGGGATTTGAACTTGCAACCTTTCGGTTACTAGTCCAATGCTCTAACCACTAGGCTACCCTGCCGTAAAACAGATACTCACACTTATCCACTATTAAACCGCAATGTGCTAGAGCCGGATCATATACCTTTTCCACATTTTGTTACGTTACAGCCTTCTAAAATGTATTAACACTTTTTTTCCCCCTCATCAATCAACACACAATAACCCAGAATGACATTGCCAAAACAGGGTTATAGAAAGTTTTGCTAATTTATAAATAACCATTCACTCAGTAATTTTACGTAAGTATTCAGACCCTTTACTCAGTACTTTGTTGGAGCACCTTTGCCAGCAATTACAGCCTCAAGTCTTTTTCTGTATGTCGCTACAAGCTTGGCACACTTGTATTTGGGGAGTTTCTCCCATTCTTCTCTGCAGATCCTCTCAAGCTCTGTCAGGTTGGATGGGGAGCATCGCTGCACAACTATTTTCACGTCTCTCCAGAGATGTTCGATCGGGTTCAAGTCCGGGCTCTGTCTGGGCCACACAAGGACATTGAGACTTGTGCTTATGGTCATCAGCTTCCTATTTCTCAACAAGTCATGCTTCATTCATGCTGCCAAACATGCTGCCAAACATGACTATCCTATCGACCCTTGACTTCACGATGTCATTTATAAAATAGCTTCCAACGCTCTACTCAGCAAATTAGATGCAGTCTATCACAGTGCCATCCATTTTATCACCAAAGCACCATATACTACCCACCATTGCAACCTCTATGCTCTCGTTGGCTGGCCCTCGCTTCATATTCATCGCCAAATCCACTGGCTCCAGGTCATCTATAAGTCTTTGCTAGGTAAAGCGCTGCCTTATCTCAGCTCACTGGTCACCATAGCAGCACCCACCAGTAGCACGCGCTCAAGCAGGTATATTTCACTGGTCACCCCCAAAGCCAACTCCTCTTTTGGCCGCCTTTCCTTCCAGTTCTCTGCTGTCAATGACTGGAATGAATTGCAAAATCACTGAAGCCTCATATCTCCCTCACTAACTTTAAGCATCAGCTGTCAGAGCAGCTTACATATCATTGCACCTGTACATAGCCCATCTGTAAATAGCCCACCCAACTACCTCATCCCCATATTATTTGTTTTTTGCTCCTTTGCACCCCTGTACATGTACCTGCACATTGATCTTCTGCACATCTATCACTCCAGTGTTTAATTGCTAAATTGTCATTATTTCGCCACTATGGCCTATTTATTGCCTTACCTCCCTAATCTTACTTCATTTGCACACACTGTATATAAACTTTTCTATTGTGTTATTGACTGTACGTTTGTTTATTCCATGTGTAACTGTGTTTTATGTTTCGCACTGCTTTGCTTTATCTTGGCCAGGTCTCAGTTGTAAATGAGAACTTATTCTCAACTGGCCTATCTGGTTAAATTAAAACTTATTTTAAAAATTGTCCTGTTGGAAGGATCTTTCTATACTTTGCTCTGTTCATCTTTCCCTCGATCCTGACTAGTCTCCCAGTCCCTGCCACTGTTAAACATCCCCACAGCATGATGCTGCCACCACCATGCTTCACGTTAGGGATCGTGCCAAGTTTCTTCCAAACCTGACGCTTGGCATTCAGGCCAAAGGATGATCAATGGAAACAGGATGCACCTGAGCTCAATTTCGAGTCCCATAGCAAAGAGTCTGAATACTCACATAAATAAAAATAAATAAAACAATACATTTGAAAAAATGTCTAAAAACCTTGTTTTTGGTTTGTCATTATGGGATATTGTGTGTAGATTGTTGAGGAAAAAACGTTTTAATCCATTTCAGAATAAGGCTTTAATGTAACAAAATGTGGAAAAAGTCAAGGGGTCTGAATACTTTCCAAATGCACTGTATATTTAAATATATAGCTCGGATAGAGCAGAGTTAGCCCTAATCCTTGCCACATTGTAGCAAAATAATAGTCTACTCTGACTTTAGCAGCAGAAGAAGATTATGCTGTGTGTGTGTGTGTGTGTGTGTGTGTGTGTGTGTGTGTGTGTGTGTGTGTGTGTGTGTGTGTGTGTGTGTGTGTGTGTGTGTGTGTGTGTGTGTGTGTGTGTGTGTGTGTGTGTGTGTGTGTGTGTGTGTGTGTGTGTGTGTGTGTGTGTGTCAATAACAGAAGAAAGCAGCTGCAGTAATCACCTGGGGTGGTCATTCCTGCAGAGCTGGCAAAGGATACACCGATAATTAAACAGGTGATTAGAAGGACTCACCAAGAAAAACTTCCAAAATTATTCCTTTGAGGTAGAAAGGAGTTGGAGCACTCAACAAAAAAAGCATACATTTATTTATTTTAGCTCACTTTAATCCATTGTACAGGATGCAAAATCAAATCAAATTTTATTTGTCACATACACATGGTTAGCAGATGTTAAGTGTAGCGAAATGCTTGTGCTTCTCGTTCCGACAATGCAGTAATAACCCACGAGTAATCTAACCTAACAATTCCTCAACTACTACCTTATACACACAAGTGTAAAGGAATAAAGAATATGTACATAAAGATATATGAATGAGTAATGGTACAGAACGGCATAGGCAAGATGCAGTAGATGATACCGAGTACAGTATATACATATGAGATGAGTAATGTAGGGTATGTAAACAATGTGGCATAGTTTAAAGTGGCTAGTGATACATGTATTACTTAAAGATGCAGTATATGATATAGAGTACAGTATATACAGTGGGGCAAAAAAGTATTTAGTCAGCCACCAATTGTGCAAGTTCTCCCACTTAAAAAGATGAGGCCTGTAATTTTCATCATAGGTACACTTCGACTATGACAGACAAAATGAGAAGAAAAAAATCCATAAAATCACATTGTAGGATTATTTATGAATTTATTTGCAAATTATGGTGGAAAATAAGTATTTGGTTACCTACAAACAAGCAAGATTTCTGGCTCTCACACACCTGAGGCTCCTCTGTCCTCCACTCGTTACCTGTATTAATGGCACCTGTTTGAACTTGTTATCAGTATAAAAGACACCTGTCCACAACCTCAAACAGTCACACTCCAAACTCCACTATGGCCAAGACCAAAGAGCTGTCAAAGGACACCAGAAACAAAATTGTAGACCTGCACCAGGCTGGGAAGACTGAATCTGCAATAGGTAAGCAGCTTGGTTTGAAGAAATCAACTGTGGGAGCAATTAATAGGAAATGGAAGACATAAAAGACCACTGATAAGCTCCCTCGATCTGGAACTCCACGCAAGATCTCACCCCGTGGGGTCAAAATGATCACAAGAACGGTGAGCAAAAATCCCAGAACCACACGGAGGGACCTAGTGAATGACCTGCAGAGAGCTGGGACCAAAGTAATAAAGCCTACCATCAGTAACACACTAAGTCGCCAGGGACTCAAATCCTGCAGTGCCAGACGTGTACCCCTGCTTAAGCCAGTACACGTCCAGGCCCGTCTGAAGTTTGCTAGAGAGCATTTGGATGATCCAGAAGAAGATTGAGAGAATGTCATATGGTCAGATGAAACCAAAATATAACTTTTTGGTAAAAACTTAACTCGTCGTGTTTGGAGAACAAAGAATGAGTTGCATCCAAAGAACACCATACCTACTGTGAAGCATGGGGGTGGAAACATCATGCTTTGGGGCTGTTTTTCTGCAAAGGGACCAGGATGACTGATCTGTGTAAAGGAAAGAATGAATGGGGCCATGTATCGTGAGATTTTGAGTGAAAACCTCCTTCCATCAGCAAGGGCATTGAAGATGAAACGTGGCTGGGTCTTTCAGCATGACAATGTTCCCAAACACACTGCCCGGGCAACGAAGGAGTGGCTGCGTAAGAAGCATTTCAAGGTCCTGGAGTGGCCTAGCCAGTCTCCAGATCTCAACACCATAGAAAATATTTGGAGGGAGTTGAAAGTCTGTGTTGCCCAGCAACAGCCCCAAACATCACTGCTCTAGAGGAGATCTGCATGGAGGAATGGGCCAAAATACCAGCAACAGTGTGTGAAGACTTACAGAAAACGTTTGACCTCTGTCATTGCCAACAAAGGGTATATAACAATGTATTGAGATAAACTTTTGTTATTGACCAAATACTTATTTTCCACCATAATTTGCAAATAAATTCATTAAAAATCCTACAATGTGATTTTCTGGATTTTTTTCTCATTTTGTCTGTCATAGTTGAAGTGTACCTATGATGAAAATTACAGGCCTCTCTCCTCTTTGTAAGTGGGAGAACTTGCACAATTGGTGGCTGACTAAATACTTTTTTGCCCCACTGTACATATACATATGAGATGAGTAATGTAGGGTATGTAAATATTATATTAAGTGGCATTGTTTTAAATGGCTAGTGATACATTTTTACATCAATTTCCATTATTAAAGTGAGCTGGAGTTGAGTCAGTATGTTGGCAGCAGCCACTCAATGTTAGTGGTGGCTGTTTAACAGTCTGATGGCCTTGAGATAGAAGCTGTTTTTCAGTTTCTCAGTCCCTGCTTTGATGCACCTTTACTGACCTCGCCTTCTGGATGATAGCGGGGTGAACAGGCAGTGGCTCAGGTGGTTGTTGTCCTTGATGATCTTTATGGCCTTCCTGTGACATCGTGTGGTGTAGGTGTAGTTTGCCCCCGGTGACACGTTGTGCAGACTTCACTACCCTCTGGAGAGCCTTACGGTTGTGGGCGGAGCAGTTGCCGTACCAGGCGGTGATACAGCCCGACAGGATACTCTCGATTGTGCATCTGTAGAAGTTTTTGAGTGCTTTTGGTGACAAGACAAATTTCTTCAGCCTCCTGTGGTTGAAGAGGCGCTGCTGCACCTTCTTCACAACGCTGTCTGTGTGGGTGGACCAATTCAGTTTGTCCGTGATGTGTATGCCGAGGAACTTAAAACTTACTACCCTCTCCACTACTGTCCCCGGTGAATTAAACAGGGGGGTGTGCTTACATTCAATCTCTTGAGCAGTTACACCTTCTGATAGAAAGGCATAACCTACAGAAGGACAGAGATCAGGTTATGGAAGTGGATATGGATGTAGAATTCTCTCTCTTCTCTCTCTCTCTCTCTCTCTCTCTCTCTCTCTCTTTTTCTCTCAACTCTCCCACTCTTTGTCCCATTGCACCACTGCACAGAGAGATAAAGAAGGCAAGTTGGCCCTGCAAGCCTCTCCAAATCCTCTTCCCAGGGAGGGGTTATCCAGAATATGTCAGAAGCGATATGAACCATGAAGAGGAGAACAGAGTGTGCCTAATTACCCAGGGGGTCTGCATTACACAACAAGCTGTATTTTACAAATGTGCCTGTCACACACACACACACACCACTCAATGACTTTCAGCTTGGCTCTCGGCATAGAGCATGGCCAAATCGCACAGTGTTTCAGGGTTTTCCGAGTAGGGAAGTCTGAATGAGCACACACAGAGAGAGACACAGAGACACAGAGAGAGAGACAGAGACAGAGAGACAGAGAGAGACAGAGAGACAGAGAGACAGAGAGACAGAGAGAGAGACAGAGAGAGAGACAGACAGAGAGAGACAGAGAGAGAGACAGAGAGAGAGAGAGAGAGAGAGAGAGAGAGAGAGAGAGAGAGAGAGAGAGAGAGAGAGAGAGAGAGAGAGAGAGAGAGAGAGAGAGAGAGAGAGAGAGAGAGGAGAGTGAAGCCCAGCCATGGGCTCAGTGGAGTGGATCTGAGTTGAGGATGTTGTTTCTGCATCAAAAATGCCTCTGTACAGACAGCCCGTCGCTTGCAAAAACACACACACACACCTTGCCTATGAATAACGATGAGACTCTAGTGATTAATATGACAGACGAGGGCAAAATAATTTCCTGGGAGATAAACACTCAGACACCTCACAATACCCAGGCAGGCAGCCTTGAGATCAGAGTCAGTTATGTGTGTCAGCCTGAATGTGGGAAGGACATGCACAGCAGATAGGCGCTTTGTCTGCCAGTGCGTGGGCAGGAAGGAAGGACTCTGTAAGTTCCAAAGAAGTGGGACACGGGAGCTGGTGATACCCACTGAGGCTGAGTAAGAGCAAGCATCTCCCTGCAGAGAGAGGGTAGAACAGCATTCTTCAACACTGGAGACGCACAGGGCGGGAAAGCTTTTGTTTTAGCCCAGTATTAACAAACCTAACTCTAAAAATCAAGGGCTTGATGATTAGTCAATTAGATGAGTGGGGTGCTTTAGTCGTGGGCTGGAATAAATGACTGCACACCCTGTTGGTTCCCAGGACCAGGTTTGAATAACACCGGTGTAGAAGTAATCAAATGCTTTTGACCACTAAGTATTTGGTTCTTCTAGTGGAGGGCACTTTATTACTTATTTCAAACTTACTGTTGAAGTTCGAACTTTACATACACTTAGGTTGGAGTCATTAAAACTCATTTTTCAACCACTCCACAAATGTCTTGTTAACGAACTATAGTTTTGGCAAGTCGGTCAGGACATTACTTTGTGCATGACATAAGTCGTTTTTACAACAGTTCTTTACAGACAGGTGGTTTCACTTATAATTCACTGTATCACAATTCCAGTAGGTCAGAAGTTTACATGCACTAGGTTGACTGCGCCTTTAAACAGCTTGGAAAATTCCAGAAAATGATGTCAAGGCTTTAGAAGCTTCTGATAGGCTAATTTACATCATTTGAGTCAATTGGAGGTGTACCTGTGGATGTATTTCAAGGCCTACCTTCAAACTCAGTGCCTCTTTGCTTGACATCATGGGAAAATCAAAAGAAATCAGCCAAGACCTCAGAAAAAAAATGTCATCATTCACAAGTCTGGTTC
The DNA here is from genome assembly GCF_021184085.1 of Oncorhynchus gorbuscha. Classification (NCBI taxonomy): domain Eukaryota; kingdom Metazoa; phylum Chordata; class Actinopteri; order Salmoniformes; family Salmonidae; genus Oncorhynchus; species Oncorhynchus gorbuscha. Next base: position 41,308,235 of record NC_060190.1, on the reverse strand, counting down.
ATCATTGGGAGCAATTTCCAAACACCTGAAGGTACCACATTCATCTGTACAAACAATAGTACGCAAGTATAAACACCATGGGATCACGCAGGCCGTCATACCACTCAGGAATGAGACGCATTCTGTCTCCGAGAGATGATACCGCTCAGGAAGGAGACGCATTCTGTCTCCGAGAGATGATACCGCTCAGGAAGGAGACGCGTTCTGTCTCCTAGAGATGAATGTACTTTGGGGCGAAAAGTGCAAATCAATCCCAGAACAGCAGCACAGGACCTTGTGAAGATGCTGGAGGAAACAGGTACAAAAGTATCTATGTCCACAGTAAAACGAGTCCTATATCGACATAACCTGAAAGGCCGCTCAGCACGGAAGAAGCCACTGCTCCAAACCGCCGTAAAAAAGCCAGACTACGGTTTGCAACTGCACATGGGGACGAAGATTGTACTTTTGGATAAATGTCCTCTGGTCTGATGAAACTGTTTGGCCTTAATGACCATTGTTATGTTTGGAAGGAAAAAAGGGGAGGCTTGCAAGCTGAAGAACACCATCCCAACCGTGAAGCACGGGGGTGGCAGCATCATGTTGTGCGGGTGCTTTGCTGCAAGATGGACTGGTACACTTCACAAAATAGATGGCATCATGAGTAAAGAAAATGATGTGGATATATTGAAGCAACATCTCAAGACATCAGTCAGGAAGTTAAAGATTGGTCGCAAATGGGTCTTCCAAGCGAACAATGACCCCAAACATACTTGCAAAATGGCTTAAGGACAACAAAGTCAAGGTATTGGAGTGGCCATCACAAAGCCCAGACCTCAATCTTATAGAATATTTGTGGGCAGAACAGAAAAAGTGTGTGCGAGCAAAGAGGCCTTACAAACCTGACTCAATTACACCAGTTCTGTCAGGAGGAATGGGCCAAAATTCACCCAACTTATTGTGGGAAGCTTGTGGAAGGCTACCTGCAACATTTGACCCAAGTTAAACAATTTAACGGCCATGCTACCAAATACTAATTGAGTATGTAAACGTCTGACCCCCTGGGAATATGATGAAAGAAATAACAGCTGAAATAAATAATTCTCTCTACTATTATTCTGACATTTCACATTCTTAAAATAAAGTGGTGATCTTAACTGACCTAAGACAGGGCATTTTTGCTAGGATCAAATGTCAGGAATTGTGAAAAACTGAGTTTAAATGTATTTGCCTAAGGTGTATGTAAACTTCCGACTTCAACTGTATGTATTATTTAAACATTTGTGGAGGATGTATGCTCCTCACGGAGCTATAGAGTTTGAGTCAAGTCACTGTATTACGACTGGTGTTGTAATCTTTATAAATGGTGTAAGAGTAACATTAACTTTAACATCGGGGCATAAGGCAGCTGTTCTGTTTGTTATGAAGCCTGCGTACTAAGTTTGACTTCCATTTTGTCGCTGCTCAAAGTCAAGCTTTAAAAGGACAAATAACAAACGTCTTGTAAATCCTGGGGCTACTACGGAGCACATCAGACAGGCAGAACACATTGCCTCGGGACTGTGGATTGTAGATCAGAGAGAGAGAAAAGAAAACAGCACGGTTTGGCTGTATATGGTAGCAGTATACATGGTCAGAATGTTGAGCAACACATAGCATGCGTCCCTAATGGCACCCTATTCCCTGTATAGTCCACTACTTTTGACCAGAGCTCTATGGGAACAAAATAGGGAATCCTATTCCATTTTGGATGCACACAAAGTGTCAGACTAAATATTGGTTGTTTTTAAAGGCATGCCACATCAATACCTCAGTGGGTTGGAGACAGTGCTGTTTCATATTTGAAGTCATTTTTATAGAGCAATGCTTTCAGGCAGATTTGGTTGCACTCTCTGGTATTGCATTTTGAATGTTGAATTCAATGCTGTTTATTAACCTAATATTGCATTAACTTCCTTCGATAGAAAACAAATCTGTGATGTGCTGAGCTAACGGGAAACTGGTCTTTCGCTCCTACTCATTTGTTTCCATTCCACGCAGAGGCAATGAACAGTGATTCTGAACCTCTTTCTTTGACTGCTTCACTGATCCATGACATTGAAATCAATTTAAATACGATACTCAACTCAATGTCTTTAATTAAGATTTTAAGGCGTTTTGAGAAGGAAGCAAGGAGAGAGGAGGTGAGGAATCAAGGAAATACAATTGGGATTCATTCACATTTGGAGACATTAAATCAGAAGCATTAGCAGAAACTGAGGATATTGCTCCAGCATGGAACGTAGAATCTTCCACAACAACAAACCACCCCTTCTTCACCCTGAAGGCAGCAGAACGAACCATCTGTATCAGCAGGGGGGGAGGGTTGTGGCACGACTGGCTTGGGCATTCATCTGAGATGATTCCCAAGGTCTATGTCACTGTCAGTTTCGGTCTCTCTAGTCCAGGGGTCTCCAAACCTGTTCCCGGAGAGCTACCCACCTGTACATTTTTGCTCCAACCAGTTGTAACTAACCTGGTTCAGTTTATCAACCAGCTAATTATTTGAATCAGGTCTTCTAGATTAGGGTTGGATTGAAAACCTATAGGATTGTAGCTCTCCGGGAACAGGGTCGGAGAGACCTGCTCTAGTCTCACAGTGCCAATCTCAAGGCTAAGTTTACCCCCAGGCTCAAATAAGTACATCAAGCCTGCAAGGCTGTAACCCATTGACATCACCTAATTTGATATCTTCATTTTAAGATACTTCATGACATTCAGTCTTGACTCTTTTCTTTGCAGAGCCATGTTCAGTTCAATTGTTGCATGTGGGGGTTTTTGACTGCAGTCTCGTCTTCAGAAAGTCAAATGCATGCTTGACTGGATTAACTTTGAACCTTCTCCCCAGTCTGAGGTCCTGAGCTCTCTGGAGAAGGTTTTCGTCAAGGATCTCTCTACACTTTGCTCCGTTCATCTTTCCCTCTATCCTGAAAAGCCTCCCAATCCCTGCTGCTGAAATCCCCACAGCATGATACTGCCACCACCATGGGATTGTGCCAGGTTTCCTCCAGACTTAATGGTTGGCATTCAGACCAAATAGTTCAATCTTGGATTCATCAGACCAGAGAATTATGTTTCTCATGGTCTGAGGGTCTTTAGGTGCCTTTTGACAAAACTCAGAGCGGGCTGTCATGTGCCTTTTACTGAGGAGTGGCTTCCATCTGGCTACTCTACCATAACGGCCTGATTGGTGGAGTGCTGCTGAACTCTGGAGCCATGTCAGAGTGACCATCAGGTTCATGGTCACCTCCCTGACCAAGGCCCTTTTCCCCCGATTGCTCAGTTTGGCCGGGCGGACAGCTCTAGGAAGTGTTGGTGGTTCAAAACTTATTCCATTTAAGAAAGATGGAGGCCACTGTGTTCTTGGGAACCTTCAATACTGCAGACATTGTTTGGTACCTTTCCCCAGATCTGTGCCTCGACACAATCCTGTCTCAGAGCTCTATGGACAATTTCTTCAACCTTATGGCTTGGTTTTTGCTCTGAAATGTACTGTCAACTATGGGACCATTTATAGACAGGTGTGTGCCCTTCCACATCATGTCCAATCAATTGAATTTACCACAGGAGGACTCCAATCAAGTTGTAAAACATCACAAGGGTGTTCAATGCAAACAGTATGCACCTGAGCTCAATTTCGAGTCTCATATCAAAGGGTCTGAATAATTATGTAAATAAGCTATTTCTGTTTTTTCATTGTAATAAATTAGCAAACATTTCTTAAAAACCTTGTTTTCGCTTTGTCATTATGGGGTATTGTGTGTAGATTGATGAGGGAAATGTTTTATTTAATCCATTTTAGAACAAAGCTGTAACGTAACAAAATGTGGAAAAAGTCAAGAAGTCTGAATACTTTCCGAATGTACTGTATCTTCCTCAATTACCTCGTATCCCTGCACATCGACGCTGTACTGGTACCCCGTGTATTAGGCAAGTTATCCTTTATTCATTATGCATTTATTATTACTTTTATTATTATGTTTGACTTTTCTATTAATTCTCCATTTTCTTTCTCTCTGCATTCTTGGGAAGGGCCCATAAGTAAGCATTTCACTGTGATAATCTACACCGGTTGTTTACGAAGCATACTGATGAATACATTTGATTTGAAATTATACTTTATTATTTGGAAACTATCAGTTCTTTTGCAAAGACACTGTTAATTTTGACAAACAATGGAGTAAAACCATTTATTTCTATCAGTACTCTGGGTTATGATGGGGTAAGACAGTTGTAACCATTATGAAGCTTTAACTTGTATTTTTGAATAATAAATGCCATTGAACAGCTGTAAATATTGCATTTGATAAGCATGTGTGCAGGCATTATCTCTCAACCCACTACACTACAGCCTCTGGAATATAGTCAATTTACTATCAGACAACTGAACCGAACAGGGATACCAAAAATAGAATTAAACAAAGAGCCTACCTCTTGAACACAGATGTAGATTCTTCTCGGGATAGGCATCTGAATTCATTCTCAAAGCAAAGCAGATGAAATGCCAACTGTTCTTGACACAGGGACTGTCTGGCTCCAGTCTGCGCAGTGAAATGCTTGTAACCTACTCTCAGTCACATGGTTTGTCACATGTTAACCCAGAAACTGTAAGGGAATTTCTGGATTCCTCTTCAAAATAAAGCTCCTCTTCAAAATAAAAGCTTTCTTATAAAACATATAAAAATGTTTTAGAAGAACATTTCGTTCAAATATACACCCATCTACCATGTTTGACACCCCTTTGCCTCCACAACAACCTTGCTTCCAGAACAATCTGAATTCCTCAGGGCGTGGTCACATTGCTCAATTGTCTATGTAAGTTTTTTGTTTGTTGTCAGAAGAAAACGGAGGAATAAGTGAAATTAAATATTACAAGAATCAATGGACCTAACGTGTGCCAGGAAAACATTCCCAGTACCATTACACCACTGCCACCAGCCTGTACCGTTGACACCAGGCAGGATGGGGCCATGGTCTCTGCCATCAGCATGACGTAAGAGGAACTGGGATTTGTCAGACCAGGCAATGTTCTTCCACTTCTCAGTTGTCCAGTGTTGGTGATCACGTGCTCACTGGAGCCGCTACTTCTTGTTTTTAGCTGATAGTGGGGCAACCGGTGTGGTCGTCTGCTGCAATAGCCCATCCCTGACAAGTACCGAGAGGGCCCCTCAAATAATGCCCTCTCACTTCATATTTTCTGTTGTTTCTTAGTCTACTTTGCTTGTTATCCCTCTCTCTTCAACTTAACATTACAAACCATACAAAATGTCTACTTGTCTTGGACCAAAGTGAAAAGGAATTGGATTTCATTATGACAGACACGTGTTTTGGTGACAGGTGTGCGGCTGCAATCTCAATTGAACATAGCCGTAGAGACTGAGCCAATGAAAAGAAGCATGCAATGTCCTTTAATTACATTTTCCATTTTGAATGGGGAGATGTGGCATTTGGCTGCAAGATACTCTGCAAGGCAAGGCAGTTTCTGAGGAAAATATTGTATACATTTTAATATGCATGCTGTGGTATCACCCCATTGCCATTATATAATATAATATAAACAGAGCTCTGATGAGAGTATCTCTGTGATTTACATCAGTGCAAACCGCTCAGCTCATCAGCTCATCTGTCTCATCTGACATCAGTCATGACAAAATGTGTAGAATTGCAGTAAATTGCTGTAAAACTGCACATTTTTCTCTCTTCTCCATGGCAAAAGTAGCATAATTGCATGAAATTAGTTTTTATAAAATTCCTTCGACTTGGGGGGACCCCCAACCAAATCTCGCCTAGGGCCCCAAAAGGTTAAGGCCGGCCCTGGGTAGCACAACACAGCTTTGTTTGAAATTCAACCACACATAATTTTCAGCAGTTAGAGGAAGAATTATTGTTTAAATCATTATTTCATGGGGCTCAAATGTTGTTCCATGAATAGAGTGCCTTTTATGTCCTTCAGACATTATGTGTGTACATTTTGATAAAACTACATTTGACAGTGGCTCTAACTAAACTAAACCATGTTAAAAAGGTGAGTTATTGTCACATCTGCTCCTGCAACGCCGTCTACTGCTCATCCTGTGTCTCCTTCACCTGCAGCCACTCCCCCAGTACTCTCTCTCTCTCTCTCTCTCTCTCTCTCTCTCTCTCTCTCTCTCTCTCTCTCTCTCTGTGTGTGGGCGGAGACAGGTGTGCTGGAGTCAGAGCAGATCCCCACCAGCTGCAACCTGTTCGAGCAGATCCCCACCAGCTGCAACCTGTTCCATAATGAAGACCTCTACAAATACTCAACCCTGCCACTTCCACTCTGCCAGATCGTAATCTCTGCTCAGTCAGTCTATGGTTCTAGCCGTTTGTTACTATTCAGATCCTGTTATCCTGTCGTGCCTGTTTTCCTTGCCTGACGCTGTTTTCCACTACAGTTCTGCCCACTCTGACTCTGGTCCCTGTCTCCAGTCCCATGTCTTGTCATCCTGCTACTCTGTCCTGGATTCCCCTACGGACCTGCTTACCTTGTCTCAATCCCTCTCGCTCCAACCTTAGCCTCCACACCTGGTTTCCAGCAACCCACCCGAGCTTCCCCTGACCTGCACTCCATCTCCCCCGTGTTTCAATAAATACCTTGGTTACTTCATCTTAGTCTTCTCGTCCGAGTCTGCTCTTGAGTTCCCCTGTTACACTCCGCATAACAGTTATGGCTGATTTAGGATAAAATCGTCAACCCTGTTATGTCAACTTTTATAGTAATTTTTCCCTTAGTTTAACATCTTCAGATCGGAAAACATGTTTGCTTGGAAGTTGAACATACTCTTTATGGCATAATGTTAAAATTAGGTAACATAAATAGGTGACAAAATTACACTAACCAAAAGGCCCTCTATTCGTGGAATGACACGCATATGCTTGAATTGTGGCATAATGCTTTGAGAGGAGGACTGTGCTTCACTAGTCGTCCATGACCTCACATAATACAAATGTCAACCCTGATACAAAAGTGTTGGAAGTGTCAAACCATTCGAAAAAATAGGCCTATTTGGGAGATAATTGATGCCACAATGAAGAAATGAAGGTTATACACAATGTCTGGCATGATGAGGAGGAAATCTGAATCTGAAATTTCTGTAATTTAATGAAACTTCAAATGGTTTGTACCATCTGGGGTGTTTATTCACTAGTGTCTGAGGCCCCCTACTGGTCAAGACAATATCTATATTTTGGGCCCTAATTTTCAAGCTAGAACAAGGAATATGCCCTGTTCTCAGCTTTGTAAGAAATAATGAGGACAATATTTCAATAAAATAACATGTTTTCTCATGTATTTATATGTCTTTATTTGAAGAGCACACAGACACGTCTTAGTTGTCCATCATGGTCTGAAAGAAACCCAAAATACAGGCTCAGATGAGTTTCACAAGGCAAACAAAACACATTTGAAACAGAACTAAAGAAGAACACCAAAACACTCAACAGTGAAATGGTTGGAGTCAAGCCCATTTCAACAATTCAGGAAGTCAATTCAGTTCCAATTTTCTTCAGTTATTTTCTATGAGGAAAATGTGGACAAGGAATTGGAATTTGAGTGTCTAAATTGCCTAAATTGCAATGGAATTGACCTCAACCCTGTGTGGTGATGTATAGCGATGTGTTTAGTGATCTGGTCATCAGCAACTCCGGTTACCTCATCAATCCACTCATTGTAGTCAGAGACGCGGGTGAAGACGGTGGGTTTCTTGATGTAGTTGCATCCCTGGCCGGAGACGAAGCTAGCAATGCCATGCACCTCCCATACTCCCGCAGAGTTCTTACAGTTCAGTGGGCCACCAGAGTCACCCTGAAACAGAACACAAAACACTTCATATCTTTGAAATGTTTACCACACAGGTTGATGAAAATATAATGCTCATCAGCTTTGCTTGAATTTCTTGTATCTTAATGTTTTTGCTTGTATCTCCTGTATATCTAATTGTCTGCTCCCCAAATGGCACCCTGTGCACTTTATATTGCACTACTTTATACCAGAGCCCTATGGGTGTGTGTGCCTGACTCACGTTGCAGCCTCCCACCACTCCGTTCCCGCCGGCGCAGACCATGGACCTGCGAATGGACACGCCCCACCAGTCGCTCTGGGTACACGTATTGTGGTCCACCACGGGCATCAGGGCCTGCTGGAGGGTGTCGGGGGTGGGACCTCCGGCTGGAACACACACAGCAGGGGGATAATGAGCATGATTGAAATGAAAGAAAAAATACATACAGTATGCTGCCTTGGCCTTACATACAGGCAATTACATACAGGCAGAGACACAGAAGCATGCACGGACACGCACACACACGCACACACACACCACTCATCACTCACTGGTGAGTCTTCCCCAGCCGGTGATGTAGCAGGGGTAATTATTGGACAGGATGGTTCCGGGGGGGCGGGGACACAAGCCAGCTGGACCTGGTCACTCAGAGTCACATGCTCTGCCAGCTTGATCATGGCGATGTCATTGCTGGTCATTTGGGAAATTAGAGTATGAATGGATCAGAATAGATCAGAAACTGTTACTGGTTTCTAGTTTACTGTTATCATGGCCATTGAAACCATATATAAGTTCAGTATTTAGAACAATTTCCCACCAATGTGTATAAACTATTTAATACTTAACTAATACTTAATAGGTTATAAACTCTTTATTGCTTATAAATCTGAAGATTCTGCGTCAATAGTGTAAATGTAAAGTTTTACTTGTGTTTTTACAAGCCATTGCCCAACTTACCCTACTGACAGGAGGACAGGGTTATAGTGTCTGTGCACGATGATTCCTTTCTTAGCTGGGAAGTAAGCCTGAGCACTGGGCTCAGCCTCTGCCAGGTTGTGCTTGCCCACAACCACACGATAATTCAGCTTCAGACTGTATGGAGGAATAGGGGGAAAACTGTCCCATTAAGCATCATTTTGCAGACCTAATAGACCTACCCGTTCTTCACATTGGTCAAACACAATTGCTTATTTTTTTTCACTGTTTTGTGCTGGTCAACACCTTTAAAAATAGCAGCAGTGTGTCTGTGTGTGCTGGCTTACTCAATGCAGTGGGCAGCAGTCATAACCCAGTTGGTAGCGATGAGGGATCCACCACAGGTGTGTCTGTACTCACCATTTCTCTCATACTGCAGAGAGATCTACAAAGACCGACAATGATCAGTATATTCTTACAGCACTTAGCAATGAACCTAAACGTAACATTTTAGAGTCCGCTCCATCAACACTTCACGATCAATATCATAAACACTTCACTTTTACTCAAAACTATCAATGATTTACAGTAGATACAAAGAACACTTTAGTTTGTTCCATCTAAACATTCCTGTAAGGTCCATTACCATTAAAAGTTGAATTCAGTCAGCACCTCCATCACTTTACCTAATTACAGTTACATTCAGCACCATTTACATTTTGAAACACTTAGTTAAAATTTGAAGTGTCTTGAACGAAAACCCCGTGTCTCGACATCCTCACCTGCCAAGGCCAGCTGTTGGGGCGGGCATCCACGCCATTGACCACGCGGGTAGTATCAGGCTTAATGGCTGGGGTTCCACAGCCAGATGCTGCAGACGGGGAAGAGGTACATCCAGGACTTATTACACAAGGGGTGGCAGGTAGCCTAGTGGTTAGAGCGCTGGGCCAGTAACTGAAAGGTTGTTAGATTGGATCCCCGAGTTGACAAGGTAAAAATCTGTCGCTCTACCCCTGAAAAAGGCAGTTAACCCACTGTTCCTAGGCCGTCATTGTAAATAAGAATTTGTTCTTAACTTACTTGCCTAGTTAAATAAAAGTTAAAGAGACACATACATGAATATAACAGGGTTGGAGTGTTGCACCCCAGAAAGTGAACCAAATTCTAATTCCAAATGTTCCTCATTGAAAAGCATTGTAGATTTTGGAATTTCAGTGTACATCCTGAATTGACTGAAATTAAATGGAATTGACTCCAACCCTGTTATAGGCTATGTAAAGGACTGTCAAGATGTCCTATTCTAGGCCAGTGTAGATGCATAGCGGGAAGTAGTGAAAATAGTTGTACTTGTAATAGTTGTTGCCCTGTCTCTTTCTCTGTGATTGTCATTCTAATGGAATCCTGAAAGAATGAAACCCTGTCCTCAAACATGTACATCAAAAGGTGCAAAGTTATGGACAAAGACACAAAACATCCACATCAAATTAAATATTTTTCTTGATCAAATAACATGGAAAGCAACAGTATTTTGTTCAATATAAATTGACCATCCTTACAAATCACTTAATGTAAATGTACATTACTGTATTGTACATAGGCTGGTCATCTAGGTTTGCACCTGAAGACTTTCCATCACCATGAAAAAAAACCATTGCACAATACAGAAATTGAGTACATTTAGACAAGCGGGTTGTGATGACGTGGCTCAGTTGGTAGAGCATGGCGCTTGCATATCTAGGGTTGTGGGTTCGATTCCCACAGGGGACCAGTAAAAATAAGAGTGTCTACTAAAATGCAAAAGGAATCAATAGACCATTTCAGTTTTCACTTAAAAAGAAGTTGCAAAGTATTTCAAGAAACTGGAAAACATATATCAAGCAAGTATTTTTATATTCTACAAGTATTATCAGATTAACTGTTTTGACAGATAATTATCAGACTCAAGTTACAAATACTGGTAAACACTTAGTTTACATTTTTTCACATAAGTAGACCAATATTGTTGTCTTCAGCACAGGCACGTTTTTTTCTTCTGCATTGTTGGCAAAGATAATTGCAGCACCACCAACCCCAAACTACTTCCCGCAGCTATGCTGAGATGGTTAGCTAGCTGGAGAGAAAACCATAGCTTGTCAGTCGATATAAAACATTTGAAAACACTGTTCCTTGAGATATATTGATCATTTAAACACAATAATCTACTTGCCATGTCTGTTAAAAATGCAAAAAGGTCTTACCACTGGCAACAAGGGCCAAGACCAAAATGATAGAAGTCATGTTGCTGCTGTCATGAGTGCTGGTGGAACTCCTTTATACTGCTTTTTGTTTCTTATTCGTGACTGATAAGTGAGCTTCATCCAACTGGTTTATTATTTTTTTTTAACTGCCCATTCTGTCCAACTGATAAGCCTGATAAGCCAACTGATTAGTACAGAAGGTGTGAGAAACATGTGTCTGTCATTATTGCTCTTAGGCCAGAGATATTGATTCTGGCCTTCTTCCAACTGTCTGGCTTAGAAAGTCGTGTAGGCCTACTCTGAACTGCTATCCGGTCAGGCCAAAGACAACCCAGATCCAAATGTGCATTCTTGCAGTCTTAGAATAATCATGTTCTGGACTTGGAAAACTTGGTATACTGATTTAATAGGATTTGATTGTATTCACTACACATGTACAAGAGATGCATCAGCAAAGATTTGTTCTAACAATTATTGTAATGGTCTATTTTTTTGCTAAATGTAAATGTACTGGTAATTTATAATGTAATGTGGAACAGGACATCCAGACAGCACTACTCTAATACCAACATACAGTAGCCTTCATTTTGAAGGGTCAGCAACACCTGCTTACTTCCCAGAGTCTTCGTATCCACACTGCAAATGTTTAACCACGAGAGCACAACCAATGACAAGCAATTCAATCTTTATTTTTTTAAACTTGAATATGAGAAACTACAGATTACTGAAATTACATGTATGAGGAACAAGTCACAGTGATAGAAAGAGAAATTGGCGTGCTCAGCTCAAATATTTGTAGTAAAATAAATGTGGGTGCTAGGTTCAAAAGGCATGTACTAGAAGGAGGGAAAAGATTTAGTGGCTTATTTCTTTGCAATAGAGGTCAAAACAAGGACACTTTTCGGCGGCAACCTTTGTCACATTTCTGAGTGAACAATTACGTTTTGGTGGTTCAGTCCAAGTGAAGACAACACAACTCCCTGTCAGTCTAAGTTGCCTCTGGCACAGGAAGCATATGTGCATGGAGCAGCAGCAGATCCCATGTCTCAGGTTTCTGTTTACTGCCAGTTCCACATCACAAACCCAGGAGTTCCAAAGAAACATCAATCACACCGATTTGTCTAAAAACTGTTTTCATTTCGAGTGCCTGAGGTGTGTCTATTTGTGATGTGGTGTCTGAACCAGGAAGTTAGTTAAAGTTCCTTTCAAGCACTGAGCTCATGGATATAGTTTCTCTATCCCGAGGGTTTAGACAGTGGACGACACTCGGATGTGGGGTGGGAACTGTTTACCAGTGTGCCATCATTTCTATAAGACATTTATCCCTTCCTATGTACATATGTCATATCTTAATTTGCACAGCAGGAAATGCAAACTTGCAGGCTATTCAAGCTTTAAAAAGGCTTCTAAAGTTGATATTTTCCACTTTAAAATAGATTTGCCCTAATGAAAAATGTATCAACTCCTACAAAATTGTCAATTTATTATAAACCACATAATAATGACCTGTTGCTGCAGGATTATTTTCCTCCTCTGAGAAACTGGTCAAATTAAGATAGGAAATGTCACAGTTTAGTGTCAACCTCTTTACTCCACCCAACACAGGATGTATGTAATGATGGGGCGGTGAGTCGGAAGCAGGTGCAGGTGAAACGTTTTAATCAAACAACAAAACTAAGAACACGACACTAACATAATACAGTATGCCGATAAACAAGAACAATACCAACTGGTGAGTGATAATGGGAGACTGACATACAAATATGAGGAAATTAGGAAGCTAATGGAGTCCAGGTATGAATCATAATCATTCACATGTGTGTAATGATGAGTACCAGGTGTGCGTAATGATGATTCCCAGGACCGGTGGTTAGTACTCTGGCGACATTGTACGCCAGAGGGGAGTTGCAGGAGTAGACTTGATAATTTAATATTCTCCAGCACACAACCCCAACACACAAGACCAGGACAGGTAAGTATGCTCAAGGTAAGTCATTTTAAATTCATGGGTTAACATGGATCGGACACAATAGAGCCTCCACTCAGGTAGGTTATCCTCCGTCTGACTCTCTCAGATAAATAGCGGGCATGCAAAAGGGACACACTGCAATCTGAATTATTCTGATATGGCACTGCAACAAGATAGTTATTCTAATGGAAGGCACTGCTAACAATATGGTGAAAGGCACTACAATGCCGCTCTGGTGCTGCATACAATATGGGACCAACCCTTGGCCCTGCTCGACTCTGCCTACCCCTTTGAAGGACTCTACTACTATGGGACAAAATAAGGAGCGTGAAAGACAGACAAGACAACATACAGAAAGGGTTGGGATAGATTCTCGATTTCTAGGGCCCAACAAGAACCATATCCCTACAAAATAAAATAAACGTCTCTGTATGGCGATATCCAGATCCGCATAGCGCCCTGTCCTGGAACGCGCCCGGTCTGAGACTCTGCTTGGCGACATCACCGATGGACCCGCCTCCGGTGCTAAACAAGAGGAAGACAGACAGCAAGGAAAGATGCCAATAATAGTGAGTTTCAGTGGCAGGGCAAAACAGCCCAGAGAGAGCAAGATTGGTGTAAATGGAACACGTCCCTTACTTGTGCCATACCAATGCCTCTCTAGGTCCTCTGCTCTCGGATCGCCACTCAACTCCACAGCTCCAGTTCGTCATCAGGGCAACCACCCATGAGTTGCATCTGGGAGAGGCCTGAAGGTCGTTAGGGGCAAGGTTGCACATGGTTCAGATGAATGGCCCGTTTTGGTCTCCTCCCTCTGGTCGGACACAAAAGACTGCCAGTCCAGGCCGAAGGTGTCCTAGAATGACAAAAGACTGCGGCTGTCATCGGAGGGCTATTTTACCCTGATCTTGTCATCGGAAGTTCTGCAGGAGCACCCGGTCACCAGCCATCAATGGAAGGTCCTTTCTCTGCTTGTTGTACCACTGTTTGTTCTCGCTCCTGCTAATGTCGGGTCCATGCCTCGGCCTGACTGTAGACCAGTTGTAGCTGGTCATGATAGTTCCTTCAGCCATCCATCAAGGTCCATCTGCAGTGTCTTGGCCTCCACACCTGAAGTCACATCAACAGGAAGACCGGCATGCCTGCCACTCATTACAAAGAATGGGGTAAGACCTGTGGTGCCATGTTCAGTGTTTTTGTATGCCTGGAGAAGCATAGGTAACTGCTCTGGCCAACCCATATGCTCATCTTGCCCCAGGGACCCAAGGAGAGATAACAATGTTTGATTAAACCGCTTACAGGCCCCTTTGACTCCATTGGGCCTTTCAGCTCGGTTGACCCTCTCTGCTAATGATAGAAGGTATTGATGCTCCTGTTGAATCAGACACACCTGCCCGTCCGTGCTGGATAATCTGGAGAGAAAATCAGCAGTCTGGTAGAGCAACTGGGGTGGTACTTCACCAGAAAACTGGACACTGTACAGCTGGGCCACCCAGTGCTGTGCAACTGACCCCTGTTTTGCAGTGTTTAGGTGGACTAGGGGGTTGTTTTCTGTGTAAACTGTGAACTTCACCCCTCACAGGTAGTCTCTGGATATTTTAGTCACTGCCCATACAAGGTTTGACTGAACTATAGTTCTGAACATTCCTCTCCAGAGGAGACAGGCTCGGTCTGGCATAGGAAATTACTCTCTCCTTGTCACCTTGGACAACACTGCCCCAAGGCCCCTCAATCTAGCGTCAGTGTAGGCGAGAAATGGTTTACTGAAGTCGGCATATGCCAGAATTGGGGCACTGCTTGACTCACCACATGCCCCAAGTAGACCACCTCCCTCTGCCAGAGCTGACATTTCGTAGGCTGTAATATCAGGACATGCTTGGCAAGACTCTTGAACACCTAATCTAGATGGGTGTAAAAGTCAGTTGAGTAGATAATACCATTTAAGTAGATCAAAAGAAAGTTGTTTACCTTGCTTCCTAGACATTTCTGCATGAGGCTCTGGAAGGTGGCAGGGGCGTTGCAGAGTCCAAAGGGCATGCCAGAGAACTCAAACAGCCCCAAGGGTGTGGTGAAAGCTCAGCTCAGGGACTCAAGCTTTCTGTGATTACCCCAGACTAGCATCCCTGCCCGTTGGAGTCTGAGCTCTGCGTACAGGCTTGGTGAAATTGGCTGGTGTCTCTCTAGGCTAAGGGGGGTGGACAGTACCTGTGGGAATGTGATGTAGGACAGCATCAGACTTAGCAAAATCCTCCTCATGGGCAGAGAACATACTTGACCAATGGGATAGGAGAGCATGGAGCCTTTGTTGCTGTGTTGACTCCCTTTACAGGGATCAGAATGTAACTGAACTGTCTGCACATCCACCTCAACTTCACCTGGTGTCTGGGTGCGTAGCACCAGGTCTCACTCTCCACAGATCTGAGAAGGCTCCAAGAGGGTAACAAGGGGGTAAGGGTTTCAATTCAGCAGTCAAAAGGGTAGCCTTTCTCCTTGCACTCTTGCCACACAACTCCATCATCAGTATCCTCCACCAGGGTTTAGCAGTCTTTGGAGGAGGTCCCACCAACAACTCCAGCCCACAGCAACTTTTCACTGCTAGCTGGGATACCATTGGGGTCTCTCTTGGACAGGCATGCAGTAACTGCCCCCCCCCCGTGCTCATCGGTCTGCATGACTCGTCTGCAGACAGCGAAAGCATTCTGCCACTCCTTCCTGGCAGCTACCCACAGTGGCGTTGAACCCAGTGAGACTCCTTCGAACAGCTCCTTCCAGCATTAGCCTATGACGGTCATCCCAATGATTACTTGGTCAGTCCCCAGACAGTCATCCTTGACAATCACAACCCCCTTGGCTGGAACTTGCACTCCTCAAATCAAATCAAATCAAATTTTATTTGTCACATACACATGGTTAGCAGATGTTAATGCGAGTGTAGCGAAATGCTTGTGCTTCTAGTTCCGACAATGCAGTGATAACCAACAAGTAATCTAACTAACAATTCCAAAACTACTGTCTTATACACAGTGTAAGGGGATAAGGAACATGTACATAAGGATATATGAATGAGTGATGGTACAGAGCAGCATACAGTAGATGGTATCGAGTACAGTATATACATATGAGATGAGTGTGTAGACAAAGTAAACAAAGTGGCATAGTTAAAGTGGCTAGTGATACATGTGTTACATAAGGATGCAGTCGATGATGTAGATTACAGTATATACATATGCATATGAGATGAATAATGTAGGGTAAGTAACATTATATAAGGTAGCATTGTTTAAAGTGGCTAGTGATATATTTACATCATTTCCCATCAATTCCCATTATTAAAATGGCTGGAGTTGGGTCAGTGTCAATGACAGTGTGTTGGCAGCAGCCACTCAATGTTAGTGGTGGCTAACATACAAAATCCACAACTGCATAGCCGACAAAGGGGATGTGTAGGCAATTGGCTGCCTTCAACGTGAGCCGGCGGAGATCTGAAGAATCTTGCATAGGGAGATGAACAAACCACTTCTGAAAACTAAACACTGTTACATTAGACACCGTATCCAACATACAGTTGAAATCGGAAGTTAGGTTGGAGTCATTAAGACTCGTTTTTCAACCACTCCACAAATGTCTTGTTAACAAACTATAGTTTTGACAAGTCGGATAGGACATCTACTTTGTGCATGACACAAGTATTTTTTTCAACATTTGTTTACAGACAGATTATTTAACTTATAATTCACTATATCACAATTCCAGTGGGTCAGAGGTTTACATACGCTAAGTTGACTGTGCCTTTAAACAGCTTGGAAAATTCCATAAAATGATGTCAGGGCTTTAGAAGCGTCTGATAGACTAATTGACATAATTTGAGTCAATTGGAGGTGTACCTGTGAATGTATTTCATGGCCTATCTTCAAACTCAGTGCTTCTTTGCTTGACATCATGGGAAAACCAAAGAAATCAGCCAAGACCTCAGAAAAATAAATTGTAGACCTCCACAAATCTGGTTCATCCTTGGAAGCAATTTCCAAACGCCTAAACTTACCATGTTTATCTGTACAAACAATAGTACGCAAGTATAAACACCATGGGACCACGCAGACGTCATACCACTCAGGAAGGAGACACGTTCTGTCTCCTAGAGATGAACGTACTTTGCTGCAAAAGTGCCAATCAATCCCAGAACATCAGCAAAGGACCTTGTAAAGATGCTGGAGGAAATGGGTACAAAAGTATCTATACCCACAGTAAAACGTGTCCTATATCAACATAACCTGAAAGGCCGCTCAGCAAGGAAGAAGCCACTGCTCCAAAACTGCCATAAAAAAGCCAGACTACGGTTTGCAACTGCACATAGGGACAAAGATCATACTTCTTGGAGAAATGTCCTCTGGTCTGAGGAAACAAAAATAGAATTGTTTGGCCATAATGACCATAGTTATGTTTGGAGGAAAGGGGGAGGCTTGCAAGCCGAAGAACACCATCCCAACCGTGAAGCACGGGGATGGCAGCATCATTTTGTGGGGGTGCTTTGCTGCAGGAGGGACTGGTGCACTTCACAAAATAGATGGCATCATGAGGAAATAAAATTATGTGGATATATTGAAGCAACATCTCAAGACATCAGTCAGGAAGTTGAAGCTTGGTCGCAAATGGGTCTTCCAAATGGACAATGACCACAAGCATACTTCCAAAGTTGTGGCAAAATGACTTAAGGACAACAAAGTCAAGTTATTGGAGTGGCCATCACAAAGCCCTGTCCTCATCCTATAGAAAATATGTGGGCAGAACTGAAAAAGCATGTGCGAGCAAGGAGGCCTACAAACCTGACTCAGTTACACCAGTCTTGCCAGGAGGAATGGGCCAAAATTCACCCAACTTATTGTGGGAGCTTGTGGAAGGCTACCTGAAATGTTTGACCCAAGTTAAACCATTTAAAGGCAATGCTACCAAATACTAATTGAGTGTATGTGAACTTCTGACCCACTGGGAATGTGATGAAAGAAATAACAGCTGAAAGAAATCATTCTCTCTACTATTATTCTGACATTTCACATTCTTAAAATAAAGTGGTGATCCTAACTGACCTAAAACAGGGAATTTGTACTAGGATTAAATGTCAGGAAAAACTGAGCGTAAATTGATTTGGCTAAGATGTATGTAAACTTCCGACTTCAACTGTACATGTTTTTAAAATTTTTGATTACCTCCACTTCTATATGAGGACAGTTTCCCACAACAGCTGACTTCTCAGGGCTTTCCTCCTGCCTGGTGCCTGTAGCCCGACATCTAACTCTACAGTGACCAGGGGATTCCTGTTTTAAAAGGGCCTGTTCATCTCTCTGGGTGGAGCAGAAACATTTGATGTGGCCAGGCTGTCTACACCCCAAACAAATGGGTCTGCCCTGTCAGTCCCACTGGAATGGGGTTCTCTTTCCATTAGAGAAAGGAACATATTGCCCGCCTACTACACGCCCCGTGGTTCCTCCCTCGGCCATGGCAGGGCAGCTAAATGAGACTTCTGCTGTATGATCTCTCACTAGGGTCTCTGCCAGGCTGTTCAGTTGCCCCTTCATCTCCTGCCATAGCTCACCACATGTTCTCCTTCCATTGCTCAAAGTCTCCAGTGGTTCACAGCGGCTGGGGTGCCACTTGTATGGGAAACAGTACGGCAAACCTGGCAGTCCTTTCCCTCCATCTCTCTGGTCAGAGACTCAGCCTTCTAACTAACCTTAATGGCATCCCTTGCTGTCGCTAGGCATACTTTTGGAGCGCCTGTTCCACAGGGCCCTCCTTTAGACCTGTACTGAATTGGTCCCTAAGAGTTTATTCATCCTTGGCATATCCGGCCGGATCTGATTGGAGCTATCGGCTAAACAACTCCCATGTGCCCAGGAGGTAGTCTCCCATGGGCTTATCTCCCCTCGGGTTACAGTCAAAGAAGTGGGACTGGAGAGTTGGTGTAGGGTCAGAGGCTGCCAAATTGGGCCTGTAATGCAGCCCACAAAGAAGCAGGTGAGTTCCTCTGGGCTTAACTAAACATGGTTTCTCTTTGCATGGCCATCTAGAGCTCCCATGATGAAATCAATCTGCTGCTGTTCTGCCATTCCTTGCACCCTCAATATTGCTTCCATTTGAGCTTGCCACTACCTGTCCACTACTCTCAGCAGCAAAGTTGGGAACCCAGGGTGAACACATGAACCAAGGCATTGCTACAGGAGTATACTGAGGTAGTTTGCATGCCCCTGAAGGACTAGAGCATTCTGACCCTGTGCTCCATCCCCTCGCTGATCATTAGTCCCCTGTGCAAGAGAAGTGTGCATGGAAAAATTGTGCCGACCCAACGCCACTTAAAGAGGTGTCACTATTAAGTGTGAACCCCTTGTTACTCCACCCAACACAGGATGTAATGTTCTCCAGCACACAACCCCAACACAGGAGACCAGGACAGGTACGTTTAATTTTCCATTCACGGGTTAACATGGGTCGGACCCACGTTTCCCCATTTCCCACAGCAGACTGCGCGATAGTGTCGACATAATAGAGCCTCCCCTCAGGTAGGTTACCTTCCATCTGACTCCCTCAGGTAAATAGCTGGCATGCAAACGTGACACTGCAACATACTGCACACTGATTTATTCTGATATGGCACTGCAACATACTGCACACTGATTTATTCTGATATGACACTGCAACATACTGCACACTGATTTATTCTGATATGACACTGCAACATACTGCACACTGATTTATTCTGATATGGCACTGCAACATACTGCACACTGATTTATTCTGATATGACACTGCAACATACTGCACACTGATTTATTCTGATATGACACTGCAACATACTGCACACTGATTTATTCTGATATGACACTGCAACATACTGCACACTGATTTATTCTGATATGGCACTGCAACATACTGCACACTGATTTATTCTGATATGACACTGCAACATACTGCACACTGATTTATTCTGATATGGCACTGCAACATACTGCACACTGATTTATTCTGATATGGCACTGCAACATACTGCACACCGATTTATTCTGATATGACACTGCAACATACTGCACACTGATTTATTCTGATATGACACTGCAACATACTGCACACTGATTTATTCTGATATGGCACTGCAACATACTGCACACTGATTTATTCTGATATGACACTGCAACATACTGCACACTGATTTATTCTGATATGACACTGCAACATACTGCACACTGATTTATTCTGATATGGCACTGCAACATACTGCACACTGATTTATTCTGATATGGCACTGCAACATACTGCACACTGATTTATTCTGATATGACACTGCAACATACTGCACACTGAATTATTCTGATATGGCACTGCAACATACTGCACACTGATTTATTTTGATATGACACTGCACCATACTGCACACTGATTTATTCTGATATGACACTGCAACATACTGCACACTGATTTATTCTGATATGACACTGCAACATACTGCACACTGAATTATTCTGATATGACACTGCAACATACTGCACACTGATTTATTCTGATATGACACTGCAACATACTGCACACTGATTTATTCTGATATGACACTGCAACATACTGCACACTGATTTATTCTGATATGACACTGCAACAAGATACAAAAGTATTCTTCCCCCTTGGTGTTTTTCCTCTTTTGTTGCATTACAACCTGTAATTTAAATAGATTTTATTTGGATTCCATGTAATGGACATACACAGAATACTCCAAATTGGTGAAGTGAAATGAAAAGAATGATCTGTTTCAAAAAATTCAAAAAATGCATGTGTATTCCCCCCCTTTGCTAAGACCCTAAATAAGATCTGGTGAAACCACTTACCTTCAGAAGTCACATAATTAGTTAGATTTCACACAGGTGGACTTTATTTAGGTGTCACATGATCTGTCACATAATCTCAGTGTATATATACACCTGTTATGAAAGGTCCCAGAGTCTGCAGCACCACTAAGCAAAGGGAATCACCAAGCAAGCGGAACCATAAAGACGAAGGAGCTCTCCAAACAGGTCAGGGAAAAAGTTGTGGAGAAATACAGATCAGGGTTGAGTTATAAAAAAATATCAGAAACTTTGAACATCCCACAGAGCACCATTAAACCCATTATTAAAAAATGGAATGAATATGGCACCACAAAAAACCTGCCAAAAGAGGGCCGCCCACCAAAACTCACAGACCAGGCAACGAGGGCATTAATCAGAGGCAACAAAGAGACCAAAGACAACCCTGAGGGAGCTGCAAAGCTCCACAGCAGAGATTGGAGTATATGTCCATAGGACCACTTTAAGCCATACACTCCACAGATCTGGGATTTATCGAAGAGTGGCCATAAAAAAGCCACTGCATAAAGAAAAATAAGCGAACACGTTTGGTGTTCGCCAAAAGGCATGTGGGAGACTCCCCAAACATATGGAAAAAGATACTCTGGTCAGATGAGACTAAAATTGAGCTTTTTGGCCATCAAGGAAAGTGCTATGTCTGGCGCAAACCCAACACCTCTCATCACCCCGAGAACAACATCCCCACAGTGAAGCATGGTGGTGGCAGCATCATGCTGTGGTGATGTTTTCATCGGCAGGGGCTGGGAAACTGGTCAGAATTTAAGGAATGATGGATGGTGCTAAATACAGGGAAATTTTTGAGGGAAACCTGTTTTAGTCTTCCAGAGATTTGAGACTGGGACAGAGGTTCACCTTCCAGCAATACAATGACCCTAAGCATATTGCTAAAGCAAAACTCGAGGGTTTAAGGGGAAACATTTAAATGTCTTGGAATGGCCTAGTCAAAGCCCAGACCTCAATCCAATTGAGAATCTGTGGTGTGACTTAAAGATTGCTGTACACCAGCGGAACCCATCCAACTTGATGAACCTGGAGCAGTTTTGCCTTGAAGAATGGGCAAAAATCCCAGTGGCTAGATGTGCCAAGCTTATAGAGACACCCCAAGAGACTTGCAGCTGTAATTGCTGCAAAAGGTGGCTCTACAAAATAGTGACTTTGGGGGGTGAGGTGAATAGTTATGTACACTCAAGTTCTATTTTTTGGGGTCCTATTTCTTGTTTGCGAAACAATGAAAACAATACAACCCCCCCCCCCAAAAAAAATCTATTTAATTCCAGGTTGAAAGGAAACAAAAATGCCAAGGGGGAGGTGAATACTTTCGCAAGCCACTGTAGTTATTCTAATGGGAGACACTGCAAATAATATAGTGAAAAGCACTGCAATCTCGACTATGCTTCTGCACATAAATGGGACCTACCCTTGGCCCTGCTATACTCTGACGATCTGCTATGGGACAAAATAAGGAGGGGGAAAGACAGACAACATACAGAAAGGGTCGGGATAGGTTTTAGATTTCTAGGGTCTGACAAGGATCATATCCCCACAAAATAAAATGTATGGCGATATCCAGATCCGTAAAGCTCCCTGTCCTGGAACGCGCCCGGTCTGAGACTCAGCTTGATGTCGTCACCAATGGAACCGTCTCCGGTGTTAAACGAGAGTAAGACAGACGGAACGGAAATCACTAGACACTGGTCCAGTGTGATCACCGCAATGGTCCAAGACATGATCCCTTGAATAGGGGGCCGATCCCCACGGAGAGACATGCTCCGCTCAACTCCCAGCCTCGAACACCACAAAACACACAGCCTTTAATGGAAATGACAGCCAATCCCCAGTTTCCGATTAGCTAACTCGCTGGATATGCTTCTGATCACACCAGCCCCGCCACCCAATTATCCACTTATCTACGAATCCATCTTGTGACATACATACAGTATGTACAAGCAAACATTTTGTTCGTAAACTTTGTTGGCACCATTATATGTAATCCAAAAGCACCTAGAACTTGTAGCAAAACACTTCTTGGATAACAATTTGTTTGATAAAATAGACAAGAAATGTCAAACAGAAAGATACCCCGTAGTTTTGTAAAAACACATTTTTTTTATTTTCCATAAAGCAAAACATATTATCATACTTGACCTCACTAGGCTCTAATTTGAAACCACACTACCATAATGCATATCAGTATGTTTTCTTTTCTGGTAGCTTGTGAAAATATGATCCTACCACAGCTTTCCTATATCTACCCTCCAGATTAGTTGGTGTGTGAGGTCTTAGCAGTGGCATCTTGAACATCCACAGACTACCGGGGATTTCTGTGACCCACTACCCAAAATCCACATCTTACTACTCTTCTGACAGTCTCTTAAGGTAGGAGATGGATATGCACTGATGACATGCCATTTTAGGTCAAGCAGGGAATGTGCCTGGGCAGAGTATTCCAGTGCATCTTATTACCAAAGGTTCTGTCAAACTAACCGGCCACAGACCATCGTTGACCGTCTCCCGTACGGCTCTCAGGCTTAAGCCACTGATTGGCTGTGTGCCCCACTTGTCTTAACACGTTCTCAGGACTATCCTCTTTCCCTCATCATCATCACCGTTAGGTTATAATGCTGCGTTGCGTGGGAAGCATGATATTGAGAAGTGTCCAGTGAAACAAACTCTCAAGTGGACCGAACAGGTTACAACAGTGAAACTTGGTTGTGTGGAAACAGAAGCCTACATCAGTTTTGACTTGTGTGATTATTTCATGCATTAAAAACTCATTGGCCAATAGAAAATAATTTCACTACAACTTTCACTAGCCTGTTATAGACATTGTCATCCTTTACAAGGCAGACACTTGTCATTGCAATGCCATTGGCTGATATCCCATTGACATACTGTTCCCCTGTTACTAGTGGAGGCCCACAACTGAACTCCATAGAAACCAGGCCTCTCACAGCAAAACAAGCTGAAATGTAGCCTCGCATTGAAGCATTTTACCATTTTCTTTTCAGGACAACCAGGCCTACAAGTAGAATACAAAATAATTTGACATAAACAGTTGCATTCATGAGTTTTATTGACAAATGTCAATAAACAAATAAGGCCTGCCAAGCAAAAACCGAATAAAAAAATGAATTTATAAGAATGCCGTAAGTACAGAAATTGTTTACTCGGTGGGTAATGAATGTCCAACTAGTCAGTGACAACTGTGTGGATTTTGGAGTTTGTTACATCAACTATGTGAGCTTATTACAGTACTATAGACATTATTTCCTGGGATTTCCTATGATCTTCTATGTTGAAGAACCCCTTACCTTCTAAGGACTGGTGTGTAGCTTGTGAGCGCCATAGAGCAAAACGTCACAGTCTCAGCTCTTCATAGATGGTTCATAATAGTTTCTAGTTCACCATTCGGACTCTACAGACGTTTTTTATGAGAAGAACCGCCCCTTGACCCCGCCTCGGACCCCTTTCTGCGCTTGTCTCACAATCACTGCTCTAACTCAGCCCCTGTTAATCACACATACTAATGGTTGGTATCAGCGGATACAGAAGAATAGACAAATCCAATGGTACAACTGGAAGACTGTAGCTCAAACACACAATGTTTAAAAGGGGTTAGTCCAAAACGCGCCAGTGTGATAGTGGGACTCAACAGGTTAGTAGCTGAGTCAGCTCTTGTCCATGTGAGCAACACTTGGCAGAACACAGCAGGCTAGCGTGTCATGCAGCCCAACACCAGCACACAGGGGGACATCTGTCCCTATATTTAGACAGTGATGGGCGATACTGTTACATATCAAACTACAGGATCCTTCCGACTCGGCAGATTGCAGGGGACTAGGGGAGAGCCAGGGGGAATGGGAGATGGGTGAATGAGGGCCAGAGCAGGTTGTGGGCAGTAATTAAGACCATCTGTGTTCAACCTGAGCTATCTGTGACCAAAACTAAACAACTCTCAGAACAACTCCTAAACCCTTCATATGCCCTGTCAATTTCAAACATGAACATAAACCCAAATCTTAGTTTTTTTTAAAGACATTTGTTACTAATTCAACTTTATTATGTAGCTATTCTAATATGTTACATTCTGTCGGTATAAAGTTGTTATTCCTGTACTGTCATTCTGTTTATTTAATTTTTTTTTTTACATGAGAAGAAAACAGTCCTACACATACAGTGCATTGGCAAAATATTCAGACCCCTTGACTTTTTACACATTTTATTACGTTACAGACTTAGTCTAAAATTGATTTGATCGTTTTTTCCCTCATCAATCTACACACAATACTCCATAATGACAAAGCAAAAACAGGTTTTTGCTTTTAAATTTGTAAAAGAATAAACAACTGACATCACATTTACATGAGTATTATTTACTCAGTACTCTGTTAAAGCACCTTTGTCAGCGATTACAGCCTCAAGTCTTCTTGGATATGACGCTACAAGCTTGGCACACCTGTATTTGGGGAGTTTCTCCCATTCTTCTCTGTAGATCCTCTCCAGCTCTGTCGGGTTGGATGGGTAAGGTCGCTGCACAGCTATTTTCAGGTCTCTCCAGAGATGTTTGATCGGGTTCAAGTCCGGGCTCTGGCTGGGCCACTTAGGATATTCAGAGACTTGTCCCAAAGCCACTCCTGTGTTGTCTTGGCTGTGTGCTTAGGGTCGTTGTCCTGTTGGAAGGTGAACTGTCTGCTCCCAGTCTGAGGTCGTGAGCGCTCTGAAGCAGGTTTTCATCAAGGATCTCTTTGTACTTTGCGCCATTCATCTTTCGATCCTGATTAGTTTCCCTCTCCCTGCCGCTGAAAAACACCCCCACAGCATGATGCTGCCACCACTATGTATTACCATAGAGATGGTGCCAGGTTTCCTACAGATGTAACGCTTGGCATTCAGGCTAAATATTTCAATCTTGGTTCCATTTAGGTGCCTTTTGGCAAACTCCAAGCAGGCTGTCATGTGCCTTTTACTAAGGAGTGGCTTCCGTCTGGCCACTCTACCATAAAGGCCTGATTGGTGAAGTGCTGCAGAGATGGTTGTCCTTCTGGAAGGTTCTCCCATCTCCGCAAAGGAACTCAGGTCTGTCAGCGTAACCATCAGATTCTTGGTCACCTCCCTGACCAACGCGCTTCTCCCCAGATTGCTCAGTTTGGCCGGGTAGCCAGCTCTAGAAAGAGTCCTGGTGGTAACAAACTTCTTCCATTTAAGAATGATGGAGGCCACTGTGTTCTTGGGGACCTTCAATGCTGCAGACGTCTTTTAGTACCCTTCGCTAAATGTGTAACTCAACATAATCCTGTCTCGGACCTCTACAGAGAATTCCTTCAACATCATGGCTTGGTTTTGCTCTGACATGCACTGTCAACTGTGGGACCTTTTATAGACAGGTGTGTGCCTTTCCAAATCATGTCCAATCAATAGAATTTACCACAGGTGGACTCCAATCAAGTTGTAGAAACATCTCAAGGATGATAAATGGAAACAGGATCCACCTGAGCTCAATTTTGAATTTCTTAGCAAAGGGTCTGAATTCTTATGTAAATAAGGTCTGATTTTTGTTTGTAATACATTTGCAAAAATAAAACCTGTTTTCGTATTGTCATAGTGGGGTATTGTGTGTAGATTGAGGAGGACATTTTATAATAAGGCTTTAACATAACAAAATGGGGATAAAGGGAAGGGGTCTGAATACTTTCAGAATGCACTGTACATATTTGGCAGATGTAATATCAAGTAAAAAAGCGAAAGACATTTATGACAGTAAACACTCGACAGTTACGTGATTGACACATCAAACATCCCAAGTGGCACAGTAATGCCACGTTCAGAACAACTGGATACTTGGAAATCTCCTACTTCAAACTTCAGTTCAGTGCATTCAAGACAGCTGGGAAAAAATAGCTCCGACTGGGAAAATAGTTTTGAATGGTCATCCAACTCGGAATTCCAATTCGGAAACTCGGGGATCCTTCTAGAACTCTGACTATCCGACCTGAAAATCCCTGATATCATGATTTGACCTAATTTTTCCAGAGTTCCCGGTTGTCTTGAAAGCACCATAAATACAGTAATTGTCAGCATGTTAGTGCTACAGTGAGCACACAGTTACCGCTGCAAAAAGTAATTGTTCACTCGTCCAACAGCCCACATTATCAATAAATGCACACAGGAATGGGCAGGTGTTTCTTCCTCTTATAATATGTGTGTATGTGTGTTTACCAGAAGTCCAGAAGGATAGTAAAACAAGGACAATTCAGGCAAGTGGGGACATTTTGCTGGTCCCCACGAGGAAAAAAGCTATTGTAGGCTTAGGGTTTAGGTTTAGCGTTAGGGTTGCAATTAGGGTTAGTGTTACAATTAGGGTGAGGAGTTAGGGTTAGGTATAGTTTTAGGGTTTGGGGTTAAGGTTAGGCTTAAGGTTGAGGTTAGAATTATATTTAGAAGTGAGGGAAAATAGGATTTTGGATGGGAATCAATTCTTTGGTCCCCACAAAGATAGCAATACAAAACTGTGTGTGTGTCTGTGTGCGTGCATGCGTGCGCGAGGTTTGTGCTGTGGGTAGTCATGTGATCCAGAGGTCAGTGTTCCATACAGTCTTTCAAAAGCAGAGTCTTGCTTCTTAAGTTCTTCTCCCAGATAAAAGAGTAGAGAGGCTGGGTGTGGAGCATGTGTGACGGCAAGAAAAGATGGATACCACACCTGGAGTGGAATCCCATTCTTGAGGATGGAGATTACTGCCAAATCCGGGGCCCCAGAACCCTTGTCATAGTCCATTCAGAGAGGTGTCCATAGTCCATGTCTTTGAGAGCGACCTTTACTTTGTTTGGCTTTTTCCAGGCATACCGCGCAACTCTTCTACAATTTATACTAGAATAGAGAGAAAGAAAAAACACACAGATGAGACATACACATAGAAGTATGCAAATCATATTTATATATGGTTGAATGCCTGTTTGAGTGTTTGTCTCTGTTTAATATTTGCATGTACTTTATGTTTGTTCAAATAGTTGTTGTTTTCTTTTAAATACTTTGAGCTTTTGATTGAGCCTGCCTGGAGTGCCAGATGAGCAGCGTTAGCACATTATGGGATATCCCATTGGTTACATTATGGGGAATGGCTGCCACATTACCGTGGTGAAGTGAACGATGATAAATATGGCGATGATGAGAAGGCCAATGATGATGGAGGCGATGGCCACTTGGAGAGCTTTCTGACCGAGTCGTCGCGAGCCGTCATAGTCTTGCAACTCATAACTTTTCCTGGACTGCATGGGGACAAGAGGGAAAACACTTCACTAAGGGAGCGTTCAACTTCACCAGCAGTCGTGGGCTAAAATGTGTTGCTTTACCATGATCTTTTAAGGAGAAACATGTTCATGCCACATACTGTACCTACCTCATACTGAAGTAGACCTGTATTTGGAAAATAATTTGGAGTAAAAGAAATGTGTCATATTTACATGTGATACTCACATGTGAATGAGGTACGTAACACCACACATGGGTTCAAATAGTATCCGTTTTCGTTCTAATATTTTGAGTGTTTGATTGAGCCTGGCTTGAGTGCCAGATGGGTGGGATTTGCACTTTTTACTATTCCAGAAATACTGGAATAGTAAAATACTATATGAACCCAGGTCTGCATAACATTGTGTGATTGTGTGTTTGCGAGTGAGAAAAGAAAGGTGGGAGAGAAAGTAATGGAGTCCAAACCCTTTGGATGGGAAAGTGTGTCAGTGACGTGGTGTTTTGAGAGGTGAAAGGAGCGAGCATGTTTGGAGGGCACATCGAGCACGTCAGAGGGCACTTCGATGAAACCCTGCCCTACCACAGACACATCTGTTCCTCTCATCAGACACATCTGTTCCTCTCATCAGACACATTTGTCTCTTTTTTTTCTTCCTCAAACACATACACAGACAGACAGACATACACATACACATACTTCCTCAAACACATACACAGACAGACAGACATACACATACACATACTTCCTCAAACACATACACAGACAGACAGACCAACAAGCCATGCACATACACGCACGGCCACACGCAGATATTAAAGTAAATACGGGATTACCGGTAGACTCCTTCCCATATTAGCAACACCACTTCTCTTTCTTGGTCCCACAAAAACACACACACATGGTGAGAAAGTTGGGGCAGAGATCCCAGTGTGATCAGCCAGCTCTCAACACCATATCTTATGACCTGACATGTAGCTTAAGAACATATGAGAATTGCAAAGGAGAACTGTTGTGCTGGTAAGCATTCAAAGCTGGTGCACCAGATTTTATTTTTTTACGGCTTGTTGTTGGAATCCCAGAATAGGATTCTTTTCCTTTAGAGACTCAGTCAAAAGCTAGAGCAGAGTTGCTTTCTGCTCTCCTCCACTTTCCCCATGCTTTTGAATGACCACTAATGGACACAATCAGTTTCCACTAGCATTGCTATATTTAAAACAAAATGCTAGCCATATTATTCTGGACATTGCTAAATAATGAGCTAACAATTTAAAAAATGGTTTGGAGGAAACAACATCCTACGGAAGTTGAAAATAAGGTCGACTTCAAAAATGCGTACTGTCCCTTTTATTACTACATAAACAGAATGTGATTAGGATTATTTTATAATTGCAAAAACTGTGAAATACAACTGGCCGTGTGTTTACAATGTATTCATCTTGCAACATATCACTCAGCTTGGCTTTTTCCTTCATGGAAATTGACCTGAAATACTTTTCACATAATTTTCTATATATTTCTCATTCAGTAGTCTATACATTTATATCAGCTTTAAGACATATATCAGTCAGTGAGTAAACCGTTTCCCATATGCCTGTGATGTCCCCTACTCACCAGTACTGAAAAGACCAGAGCTACAATGTTGACTGGGTACGCGGGGCAGAAGCAGGTGAGGATTGTTAGCCACAGGTAACTGTGGAGGGGAGGTGGAGGATGCTGTTCCCCCATAAAACTAAGTCTGTCAAAGTCTGCACTCCCATTTAGGGAACTCTTAACACCCAAATGCCCTCTTATCGGCTCCAGAGCCAGAGGACGGGCCATGGTGTG
This sequence comes from Oncorhynchus gorbuscha, assembly GCF_021184085.1. Taxonomy (NCBI): domain Eukaryota; kingdom Metazoa; phylum Chordata; class Actinopteri; order Salmoniformes; family Salmonidae; genus Oncorhynchus; species Oncorhynchus gorbuscha. Next base: position 41,278,337 of record NC_060190.1, on the reverse strand, counting down.
GGTAACAGACGACAAGAGCGAAAACACAGCCAACGAGATGAAAAGAGAGACGAGTCACAAAACAACCAATGGAGAAAAAGGGAAAGTTAAAACAAAAGGAGATGAAAAAATCTCAGGCCAAAAGAAAACAAAAGGAAAAATAATGGCCAAATGGCAGAAATTCAGCCAATTGTAGGAATGGTACACAGCACAGGAACAACCCCACTCATGAGAGGAAAAAAAGGGGCGAAGATCTGACTTGGAAAAATGAAGGATGGAATAGCCAGTGAAGGAGTAGAGTTGAGCAAGCTTCCAGGAACTGTCCAGAACTGATTGAGGGGTCTGAAGAAGGGAGGCTGGTGTGGAATGGGGGCGCCGAGACACCCCTACCCTCGCGTAGAGCTGACCTCATTTTCTTTAGGGTGGGCAACATTACCACCCTGTCTCACACACCCCTCCCCAGGCAAGAGAAAGGAGGGAGACGAGAGAGACCAGGATCTGACCTCATATGCTGTGGCTAACATTAATCTCCCCCTTCACACACACACACACACACACTGGCAGCCCGTCCTGGCCAACACTGAGCAAAATGTGTGTGTTAGTGGCGGAGGTCACTGTTTACCACTGGGACTTTGAACATTCCCAAATGAGTTTGTTAAGTGTATAACACTGTATTTCCCACACTCACAAACAACATTTACTCACACTGCAATCAATTCATCAATAAGACAAGGGTGACCAGCCAACCCTACTGCTTCTGTTTGAGCCCACCTTGAACACACCTGGGTGGTGTTCAGTAGGTATGAAGTGGGACAAAATGTACTGTACCTAGTAAAATAAAGGTTACGTATTAATATGTGCTTTGTCCTGCCAAGGTCAAGAACGGTGCTAGAGTCCTTCCAAAATATGTGTTGATGCTTCCCCTACATTTAGGTGTCACACACTATAATAGGGCTTTCCAGAGGCTAGTCCAAATGACATCAGTCACTGGGAGTGACGACACCGTAGCTAAGCACATGATGACATGTCATCGCATCGGGTGGAAGTACCTGTCCTGTGGGATTAAGTTTACATCAAATCTCAAGACGTACAAAAAAACTGAGGTAACACTGTGGCCTAATAATGCATTGTATGACTTGCTGTAAGGCATAAGTAGGGTTATTATAGGACAAATAGGCCAGTAACCCTCAAAATACACAAATGGGTATAAAAGTTTATACAAACAAATAAATCAAGAATGTTAATCATTTAATGTATTTCTTTATGGAAGTAGATTCATGCCCCCCAAAAATAATTGTATTTGAGCTATCATATAGCTAACATATAGAATTGTTTTAAGATGGTTATACCAAGGACAACTTGCAGACTTGTTTACGTATTGCTGTGCGTTTTGTTGCCAACCTTACTTTGCTGACAACTTTACGGTTTTTACTTTTTAATTATCGTTTATATTTTTGTTTTTTCCCTCAACTTTTTTTTTCATTCAACTTTTTCACTCCGGACGCTTTATCTGGACATGGTTCGTCAGGACCTCCACCAGCCGAAGCTAAGTAGTAACATTAACATGATGCCTTCTAATTGCAGTCGCTGTACTCATAATATACAGGAGAACGATCGCCTTATGGCGAGGATAGCTGTGCTACAAGCCCAGCTTCAGATGCAATCGTTAGGCAAGGGTAATTTCAGTGTAGGAAAGGATGAAACGGCGTCTGTTCAACCAGTAAGTACAGATAGTAACGTTAGTATAAATCCCCTCGCAAGGTCCCCGCAACCGGACAACTTTCTCACGGTTTCTGGAGGAAAATGCTGTAGGAATGCTCAACCGGTGTTGCTCATTCAGCTGACAGAAACGTTCAACCGGTTTTCCCAATTAAGCAACGAGTTGGAGTCAGAGGCCGAGCCTTCTCTTGTCTCTACTCCTCCCGTTACGGGGTCTGAGACGCCGAAGCTTCACACCATTAGCTCTGACAAATTGAAAACTCTAGTCATTGGCGACTCCATTACCGCACTATTAGACTTCAAACGAATCATCCAGCGATCATACACTGTTTACCAGGGGGCAGGGCTACCGACGTTAAAGCTAATCTGAAGATGGTGCTGGCTAAAGCTAAAACTGGCGAGTGTAGAGAATATAGAGATATTGTTATCCACGTCGGCACCAACGATGTTAGGATGAAACAGTCAGAGATCACCAAGCGCAACAAAGCTTCAGCGTGTAAATCAGCTGGAAAGATGTGTCGGCATCGAGTAATTGTCTCTAGCCCCCTCCCAGTTATGGGGAGTGATGAGATCTACAGCAGAGTCTCACAACTCAATCGCTGGTTGAAAACTGTTTTCTGCCCCTCCCAAAAGATAGAATTTGTAGATAATTGGCCCTCTTTCTGGGACTCACCCACAAACAGGACCAAGCCTGACCTGCTGAGGAGTGACGGACTCCATCCTAGCTGGAGGGGTGCTCTCATCCTATCTACCAACATAGACAGGGCTCTAACTCCTCTAACTCCACAATGAAATAGGATGCAGGCCAGGCAGCAGGCTGTTAGCCAGCCTGCCAGCATAGTGGAGTCTGCCACTAGCACAGTCAGTGTAGTCAGCTCAGCTATCCCCATTTAGACCATGTCTGTGCCTCGACCTAGGTTGGGCAAAACTAAACATGGCGGTGTTCGCCTTAGCAATCTCACTAGGATAAAGACCTCCTTCATTCCTGTCATTGTTGAAAGAGATCATGATACCTCACATCTCAAAATAGGGCTACTTAATGTTAGATCCTTACTTCAAAGGCAATTATAGACAATGAACTAATCACTGATCATAATCTTGATGTGATTGGCCTGACTGAAACATGGCTTAAGCCTGATGAATAGTGACCATATCCCCCGTGCATCCCGCAAAGGCGGAGGTGTTGCTAACATTTATGATAGCAAATTTCAATTTACAAAAAAAAAGACGTTTTCGTCTTTTGAGCTTCTAGTCATGAAATCTATGCAGCCTTCTCAATCACTTTTTATAGCTACTGTTTTACAGGCCTCCTGGGCCATATACAGCGTTCCTCATTGAGTTCCCAAAATTCCTATCAGACCTTGTAGTCACAGCAGATAATATTCTAATCTTTGGTGACTTTAATATTCACATGGAAAAGTCCACAGACCCACTCCAAAAGGCTTTCGGAGCCATCATCGACTCAGGGGGTTTTGTCCAACATGTCTCTGGACCTACTCACTGTCACAGTCATACTCTGGAACTAGTTTTGTACCATGGAATAAATGTTGTGGCTCTTAATGTTTTTCCTCATAATCCTGGACTATCGGACCACCATTTTATTACGTTTGCAATTGCAACAAATAATCTGCTCAGACCCCAACCAAGGAACATCAAAAATCGTGCTATAAATTCACAGACAACACAAAGATTCCTTGATGTCCTTCCAGACTCCCTCTGTCTACCCGAGGACGCCAGAGGACAAAAATCAGTTCCTCACCACCTAATTGAAATTGAGGAACTCAATTTAACCTTGCGCAATACCCTAGATGCAGTTGCACCCCTAAAACCTAAAAATATTTCTCATAAGAAACTATCTCCCTGGTATTGTTATGCAGGTGAATGAGGATCCAAAAGCGACTTAACGGAAACAGAGTCTTTATTCCAGTCTTAAACAAAAGCAATAATCCTGGATATTATCTAGGTAAATGTAAAAACAGGAAAACTGAAATCCACTCGTCAGTAGAGAGGAACGACTGGAGACGCGACCACAGACTGCAGGTCGCTTCGGGAAGGCACCGGCCGTAGCTGACATTGACACCTGCTCACACGCAGCATCTGAAGAAGGTAAAAACACGACAGGGCGGAACAAGGACACAGAACAGCGAACATCAAACAAGGATCCGACAAGCACAGAAGCGGAAAACAGAGGGAGAAATAGGGACTCTAATCAGAGGGCAAAATAGGGGACAGGTGTGAAAAGAGTAAATGAGGTAGTTAGGAGAATGAGGAACAGCTGGGAGCAGGAACGGAACGATAGAGAGAGAGAGCGAGAGAGGGAGAGAGGGAGGGGGAGAGAGAGGGATAGAAAGAGGGAAAGAACCTAATAAGACCAGCAGAGGGAAACGAATAGAAGGGAAGCACAGAGACAAGACATGAAAATCAATGACAAAACATGACAGGTATACAGAAAATACCCGAGCTCTGAAGCAAGCTTCCAGAAAATTGGAACGGAAATGGCACCACACCAAACTGGAAGTCTTCCGACGAGCTTGGAAAGACAGTACCGTGCAGTATCGAAGAGCCCTTACTGCTGCTCGATCATCCTATTGTTCCAACTTAATTGAGGAAAATAAGAACAATCTGAAATTCCTTTTTGATACTGTCGCAAAGCTAACTAAAAAGCAGCATTCCCCAAGAGAGGATGGCTTTCACTTCAGCAGTAATAAATTCATGAACTTCTTTGAGAAAAAGATCATGATTATTAGAAAGCAAACTACGGACTCCTCTTCAAATCTGCGTATTCCTTCAAAGCTCAGTTGTCCTGGGTCTGCACCGGATGTGTACCAAACTCACTAAAAGTGGCAGTAATAAAGCCTCTCTTGAAAAAGCCTAACTTTGACACAGAAAATATAAAAACTATCGGCCTATATCGAATCTTCCATTCCTCTCAAAAAATTTAGAAAAGGCTGTTGCGCAGCAACTCACTGCCTTCCTGAAGACAAACAATGTATACGAAATGCTTCAGTCTGGTTTTAGACCCCATCATAGCACTGAGACTGCACTTATGAAGGTGGTAAATGGCCTTTTAATGGCATCAGACCGAGGCTCTGCATCTGTCCTCGTGCTCCTAGACCTTAGTGCTGTTTTTGAAACCATCGATCACCACATTCTTTTGGAGAGATTGGAAACTCAAATTGGTCTACACGGACAAGTTCTGGCCTGGTTTAGATCTTATCTGTCGGAAAGATATCAGTTTGTCTCTGTGAATGGTTTGTCCTCTGACAAATCAACTGTACATTTCGGTGTTCCTCAAGGATCCGTTTTAGGACCACTATTGTTTTCACTATATATTTTACCTCTTGGGGATGTCATACGAAAACATAATGTTAACTTTCACTGCTATGTGGATGACACACAGCTGTACATTTCAATGAAACATGGTGAAGCCCCAAATTTGCCCTCGCTAGAAGCATGTGTTTCAGACATAAGGAAGTGGATGGCTGCAAACTTTCTACTTTTAAACTCGGACAAAACAGAGATGCTTGTTCTAGGTCCCAAGAAACAAACAAAAAAATCTTAATGGTTGTACAGTCGTCTCAAATAAAACTGTGAAGGACCTCGGCGTTACTCTGGACCCTGATCTCTCTTTTGAAGAACATATCAAGACTGTTTCAAGGACAACATTTTTCCATCTACAAAACATTGCAAAAATCAGAAACTTTCTGTCCAAAAATGATGCAGAAAAATGTATCCATGCTTTTGTCACTTCTAGGTTAGACTACTGCAATGCTCTACTTTCCGGCTACCTGGATAAAGCACTAAATAAACTTCAGTTAGTGCTAAATACGGCTGCTAGAATCCTGACTAGAACCAAAAGATTTTATCATATTGCTCCAGTGCTGGCCTCCCTACACTGGCTTCCTGTCAAGGCAAGGGCTGATTTCAAGGTTTTACTGCTAACCTACAAAACATTACATGGGCTTGCTCCTACCTATCTCTCTGATTTGGTCCTGCCGTACATACCTACACGTACTCTACGGTCACTAGATGCAGGCCTCCTAATTGTCCCTAGAATTTCTAAGCAAACAGCTGGAGGCAGGGCTTTCTCCTATAGAGCTCCATTTTTATGGAATGGTCTGCCTACCCATGTGAGAGATGCAAACTCGGTCTCAAACTTTAAGTCTTTACTGAAGACTCATCTCTTCAGTGGGTCATATGATTGAGTGTAGTCTGGCTCAGGAGTGTGAAGGTGAACGGTGTCATCGGATGGGGCCACAGTGTCTCCTGACCCCTCCTGTCTCAGCCTCCAGTATTTATGCTGCAGTAGTTTATGTGTCGGGGGGCTAGGGTCAGTTTGTTATATCTGGAGTACTTATCCTGTCCTATCCGGTGTCCTGTGTGAATTTAAGTATGCTCTCTCTCTCTTTCTCTCTTTCTTTCTCTTTCTTTCTCTCTCTCGGAGGACCTGAGCCCTAGGACCATGCCTCAGGACTACCTGACATGATGACTCCTTGCTGTCGCCAGTCCACCTGGCCGTGCTGCTGCTCCAGTTTTAATAAGTTCTTACGAACTTCTCAAATATCTTTAAAATACTTCTTAATATGTTTGTTGCTAGGCAGCTGTTTTAGCTATCTATCTATATTATTATCTATCTAGCTAACAATGGCAATCATGTTCGCATATTTTGGACTAAGATTACGGTTCTAAAACATGTTCTTGTGTTTAAAATAATAAATACTGAAACTTTCAGATGAAGTTTGAGTGAATTAAACATGTTCCATTGCTTTCATGAGCTTTTTCTCTCACTGCCCCGAGTTTAAGACAAGGGTTTAGCTCTCTTGGAATTAAGAACATTTCAAGAACTTTATTTTCAAGAATCTAATTTCTTCTTAACTTTTTGCTTAAGAAGCATAAGAAAGAGCACAATACAACTTCAAATAACCTTTTAGAGGAATAGCAACTTTGCTTATCTTTCTTGTTAAGTCTATTGTTAAGATATCAGTTAAGAATACATTTATTCTTAAGAAGTTTTTGTGAATCTGTGCCCAGGAAACCATTTTTATTTAATTCTTTAATGTATTTATCCCCTTATTTTAGGCACTAAACTATCTCCATATATATACTTCCATTATTTTTTTAAATGGTACCAGGGACCTTCAGAAGAGTCTTGTGAGGCTTGTGGGCGTGTCCTAGAGCAAAACGGAGAATGCCATCGTGTTTTGAGTCTCATCTTTCAATATAGTGGTAGGCCAAACCGTTCGGACGCTACAGACGTTTTTGTGAGAAGACCAATTTTCAGGATGTCTCATGGTCTGACAAACACACCTCTAGCTTGACCACCTTTGACCATAGACGCGGAAGGGCTAAAACGGCGGATGTGCTGGATTGAGACAGCCCAGTAAAAAAAAACAGAACCACAATCTCAGTGGAATGCTTTAAAATAATTTATTAGGAATTTTAAAATGGACATTTCCAGAGGAGAAAAGAAAGAAAGAAAAAAGGAAATACAATAAGATAAAGCGGGTGGGGAACAGTCCAAATAAAAGTTTAGTTACAGTGTTGGTCAAGACCTTGAACTTGGAGCTTTAACAACCAAGGCCTTGCCCCTTTTCCGACCCTGAAGAAAGCGTCAACATAAACAAACAAAAACACCAGCATCTTAAACATCACTGAATCATTATTGTGCACCGGGAACGAAATCGGACAAGAGAAAAATATAATTTCCTTTTTGTTCTTAAAAAAAGTCTTAATGCCATGGAATTATCCATACTCCCATTGCCATTAATAGCAGTATTAATATTCCTAAAATAAAAAACAACGTATTGCTTTTTGAAAGTTAGAAAGTTACAGTGTTCGTGTCCAGCAGTAGTTTTGTGTAGTGCCCCAGCCAGTTCGAAAAGGGCAGTACTAGCCAGTATAAAATGGGAGATTCTTGTTCATGTTTAGTGGAAGACTTTGTGGAACATCAACAAAATTCATTTGATTTTCATTGAAATCGCTCTGTCAAAAGAAAGGGGACAATTCCACTATGTCTCCTCCTCCATTCCAGCTACTGGTCTGTGTATAACTCTTTTCTGTACTGACTGGGACAGAGGCTGCGTTCCATTTCAGTTTACCTAGCCCCTAGTCCCTAGATCTGAAAGGACACATAGGATACGTGGTGTTAGACCAAAATGGAACCAGCCAAACATTTCAGTACCAAAATGGCAGTCAAAAAAAATGCATGCCAAGTCAACTTTCGAATCTAGCTAATTCCATACGTCAGCTCACTATTGTGCGCGCACACATCACACACAAACAAACACACCTTCACACATAATGACACAATCACCTTCTAAGGTCATCAGAAGACAAATACAACCATGATGTAACCGTTTTTTTCAGAGTCAATTGCTTTGTTAAATATGTCCTTCATTTGTTTCTACGGTCCGTATGACCGTACATAGAACAGCAAGAAAGAAACAAGAAACAAAATAAAACATAATGAAGGAAAATAGAGCAAAAATATATATACTTTCCCACAAAAAAAGTTGTATTAAATCCCACCCAATCCCCCCTTAACCCCGACCGTGCACCCTCAGCATAGCCAATTAAAAATCCTCAGGGCCTCACTTCAGTTTTTCCTTATCTCTCAGGGATACATGGATGTCATGTCCATAGAAATAAAATGACTAGAACAGGAACCCCCATTCAAGTAACAATATTTCTATGGTTGTGTCACTTGGTAAGACTGTGCCTTTAAGGGGGTCCAATTCAATAGAAATCAGTTACTGGCATGTTCACGGTAAGAAACTAAATGAAAGGAAAGGGACTCAACTGTGTGAGAATTCAAGCATGTTCTCTTTTTGATACCAATTTCTAATGAAAAGGGTCTTATCATTTCGTCTTATTTACAAATATCATCTAGTCCTCAACCCTGCTAATGCATGTTGTTGGCCTAAACACCAAACAAATGCTGAGGGGATAGCCACTTTCAAATAGAAAATGACCTGCCACTGTACAACACATTTGTTGTAGTAGTTAAGCAGACTTCCAGTTAAATTGGCGCCAAACGATTAATAGTAACCCCGCCTGCTGATCAAAGTTCAACATCCCCTCCCTCCTCCCCTACACCAACCTTCATCCTCCCCTACTTCACCCTCCCCTCAAAATCTATATACAATATTTTACAGGAAGAAAATATCTAACCGATTATCATCATTATTATCATTGTGTTCAATATTAATAACAATATTACAAATGTTTTGTTTTAAAAACTATCAAAATATACATTTTAGTTTTCTTTTCATGTTTTCTGTGACACGTTTGTTAAAAATGGAAATTACATAATTTTTGTTCTTTGTTCTTCCTCTGTTTAAATGGGTGAGGTACCCCTTTTGACAAGGAGACCCCATCCCACACACCAGTTCATCGCTCTCTAATCCTCTCTCCTCCTCCATCTGACCTCAGTAACACATTAAAGGGAGGTCAACGGAACAGACAATACATCAAAACATTGCGATTAAATAAAAAAATCCTCAAATATAAAGCAAAACATATCTGACAGAATCTGTGTTTGCCTTGAGCGTAACCCACAAACGTTATTTTCTCACTTATTTATCTGCCATAGCGATAATTAAAAAAAGAAACAGCATTGGAATCTAATGAAATAAACCTACGTGAAGGTAAAGGATAGGAGAAACAAGGGATTGAGAAGAGGGAGTGATATTAGTACAGGAAAACAGGATACAGAAGTTAAAAAAATAAAAGATCTTCAGTCAGTGGGTGGAGTCAGGGGGAGCCAGGGGGTGCGGGGTTTAAACTGTGGCCGCCAATCGGATTGTGCCATGGGTAGGCACACAGCAGTTTGATTGGCTCGTCAGCAGAAGGGACCTCCTCCCGTGCCCGGTGATGTGCTAAATCTGCTCAGTGGTAACCGTTGGTGAAGGCAGTAGCGATAAGAGGACCCTGGGAAAAAAAAGACACACTGACGATTAGAGACAGAGCAGCTGGTAGATAGTTTGAAATGAAGAAAGGATATGGTTGACAAAATTGCCAACATTTTATTGATTTGTCATTATATAATTTACTTCCTTTAAAAACTGGTAAACAAATCCCTGGTTTCCCCTAGCATCAGATACATGCCACCTAGCAGGCTCCTTTAGCTGACACTTATAGATCCCTCTTCACGATATTCCAACCATGGGTCATATTCATTAGGCACCAAAAGCAAGAAAACGAACTAAACCTGGGAGAGACTACTCAAATTTCCATTGTGAAACATGATAGTGACGTACCCCAAGACCGTGGCCGAATCCTGAGTTGGGGCCGGGACTGGCTGCGCTGAGATAGCTGCTGAGTGCTGAGTCCTGACTGGCTGCCGCATACAGATCAGCCATTGGCCCAGGGCTGCTGGTGCCCAGGTAGCCTGCGTTACGTGACTGTGTGGAACCTGAGAGCGAGAGAGATGGAGAGAGACAGAGCGAGAGAGTGACAGTCAATCAGTCAGTCACATTCACATAGACAACTGACAGGCAGAATGATGAAGGAGAATTATCTACCTCTCATAGCCGCTGCTGCTGCTGCTGCCATTGGTCCGTAGGCTGACAGTGGAATGGCTGAGGGACAGAGGGACAATTTCAGATGTCTGAAAACCTATACGTCGCCTTACAAAACAGTGTTTGGCAGTGTGTAAATTAAGTTTGGCAAACATTTCATTGCCAGGTAGTTTCCCGTTTTTTCTGCCCAATTTCAATCTAGACTCATCATTGCAACTCCCCAACGGGCTTGGGGGGTTAAGGTCAAGTCATGCGTCTTCCCGAAACATGACCTGCCTAACCGTGCATTTTAACACACGCCTGCTTAAGCCGGAAGCCAGCCTCACCAATGTGTCAAGAGGAAACACCGTTCACCTGACGGCCGAGGTCAGCCTGCAGGCGCCCGGCCTGCCACAAGGAGTCGCTAGAGCGCGGTGAGCCAAGTAAGACACCCACGACCAAACCCTTCACTAACCCGTACAACACTGGGCCAATTGCACGCCACCCTATTGGACTCCCGTTCACGGCCGGTTGTGATACAGCCCGGGATCTAACCCGGGTCTGTAGTGACACCTCTAGCACGGCGATGCAGTGCCTTAGACCGTTGCGCCACTCGGGAGGCCGGTAGTTTACAGTTTTAAAGATGGTGAAACCGTGTCCAAAATATCCAAGCGTAACATTATTCGGGTCAATTCCATGATTCATCAAAAACATGTTTAAAAAAATCAAAGTTAGGATTGAACCCTTCCAGATTGGAAAAAAGGAGGGCCATTACACCATTCCGCCACAGGTTGGCGATGTTGCCTTATAAAGAGAGAGATTGTGAGCTACCTGTAGATCTTAGAGGAGTGACTGACCTGTGAGCTCAGAGGGGTGGGATGATGTCAGAAGGGTGGTCCTCTCTAAATGGAATTCTAGAACAGAAATGTCAAGAGAGCGCTTTTTTTAATACCAACACCATCCACGTGCCAATCGACTCTCTCACACACACACAAACACACACACACACACACACACACACACACACACACACACACACACACACACACACACACACACACACACACACACACACACACACACACACACACACACACACACACACACACACACACACACACACACACACACAAGCAGCAATTTAGAATGAGTATGAGAGAGTACAGGGGAGAAGGGTGGTAGGGGAAGGAGAGAAAGGAGGCGCAGTGGGGTCAGAGTGGAAGATTAAAGTGCAGCAGAGATGATTTCTCACGTGAGAGGGGAGGGGAAGTAGAGAAAAGGACTGGGGAGAGGAGGAGGACATCAAAACCAAAATACAACTCTACAAGCTGCCAGACTCTGCCATATGCGTTTATACATGGAGTAAAAAGTGTAGGCATGTCTGTGTGTTTGGCACCTAGCGTAAAACTAACATCAGTATGTATCTGACATGATCAATAGGCCAATGCATTGTTTCTGTTGTCAAACCTAGCCAGTTCTACCAACTTACAGAAGGATAATTAACAGACTGTTGTCAAACCTAGCCAGTTCTTTGGATAATTAACAGACTCAAGTCGTCTGTAACTCATACTCTACAGAAATAAGTGTGACAGAGAGAGCGATGCTCATATACCAGGGAACTGGTAGGTGTATCCAGGCGTGATGCTAGGGTAGCCACGGCTAGCGTACGTAGCTGCTTGGAAGCCTGGGTAGCCTGTGAAGAGAGACAAATAAATACCCATCGGGATACGGCTGAACACGGTTGAAGGAGACAATTCTATTGCATTCATATTAGACCTCATGTAGCATGTAGCAACTAGCACCATAACTCAGTACCATGCTGTTGCCATAACTGACCTGTAGGCGGAGCAAGATACTATGACTTCACTGCGGGCCATAGCCTACTTGAATCCCACTGAAACACATCCCCCTTTACATCTCCTCCCATCTCTTTAGCCCTGCTCTCCAATTCTGGCCACAAATTCATAGAGCGTCTCTGAGTAGGTCTCCCCTGTTATATACCGTAGATCATATTCATTGTTAAAAAGGCTAAACTGATCCTAGACCAGCACCCTTACTCTGAGAAGCTTTTTTTTTGTGGTTCCAGAGTGTTTAGAGGCAGCTAAATGACAGTGTCATTGTTCTTACCCAGCATGCCGATCCCCAGCATGAAGGCGTCCATGCCGTAGGGCATCACCCTGGCACGACCTCGAGCCGTACCCGTCGGTGACATCACTTCCTTGGGCTGGGCTTTCTTGCACTCCACCTGGAGTGGAATGCAAATGGTTTGAAATATTCTGCACATAGACACACACACTCCTCACTATCAACACTGACGCACACATTCGCACATACACACATGGCCTGCCTACATACCATTTTGTTGTTGATTTCGTGGAAATGGATCTCACACACTTTCTCCACCATGTCTTCATTCTCGAAGGTCACAAACCCGAAACCTGAGGGACACAGGGACACAGACTGCTTTACTTTCCACTATGGCCATTTGTTTCCATTTTCTATGAAACGGAATGCAATCATGACTTCACATGTCCAGTTCTTCCAGGTTAGGGGTCACCAAGGAAGAAAAGGAGATGAGGGAAGGAGGCGTGGAAAGAAAAAAATGATTGGGACACAACCCATGTTTAATACTCACTATGTCCTCTTTCCTATCCTCATATCCTGTATACTTCTTTCCCCCATCCATCTCTCCCTCAAATCATATTATATATATATTTTTAAAAATGCTTTCATCTATTCAATCCCTTTCAGATGACATAACATAAAGGTAGCAGAGACTCCATCAAAGTATTGAGACTCACCTGGTCTCTCCCCCTTTCTCTCCCTACTCCATCACATGTTCCTTCTCCCTTCCCTCCCCCACACCTCAAGAGGCTGTGAGGGGATTTAGCCGGGTTTGCGTGCCCTAACTGTCAATCTGTCGTCGTGGTAAAGGGGGATGGGGTAGAGTATTAGCTAAGGTTTTAGCCTGAGCCCCGATTAAACGAGCTGACCAATTAACCCTTCTCGCCTTCCTTTACTTGTTCCTCCCTGACTGATTCACACTATAGGGCCGGCCCAAACTGTACTCCGTTGTCTCAGATACTTTGTTTTCACATGGTCCTTTCCAGCATGGTTCCAACAACTATGGCCTAACCAGCTCAGTCAGCCCAGTACAGCTCCCGCACATTAAAATACTGTGTATCGGCATGAGTGTGTGTTTATCTAAACAACGTGTGAGAGTCTGATAATGTGTGTTAATGTATGTGTTATTTGTTTCCGCATAACATGATTTACACTACAAATCAATGTGTGCTATGCTGCCATTCCATGCATGGCTGCACCAAGGATCAGGCTCTTCAATACCTTCTCAATGCAAGAGGTTTACTTTTGCACCAACAAACCAGCTAGTATGGTCTGCCAACTGATCTGAGAGAAGATTATCACAATGATTTTTGTTTGTGTGTGTGTGTGTGTGTGTGTGTGTGTGTGTGTGTGTGTGTGTGTGTGTGTGTGTGTGTGTGTGTGTGTGTGTGTGTGTGTGTGTGTGTGTGTGTGTGTGTGTGTGTGTGTGTGTGTGTGTGTGTGTGTGTGTGTGTGAGAGAGTGTGTGTCGACTGGTGTTTCGTGGCAATACCTCTGTGTCTGTTGGTGGTTTTGTCGAACATGAGCATGGCGTCATCGACCTATGAGGGAGAGAGCGATAGAGAGAGAGAGAGAGAGAGAGAGGTAGAGAGAGAGAGAGAGAGAGAGAGAGAGAGAGAGGTAGAGAGAGAGAGAGGTAGAGAGAGAGAGAGAGAGAGAGAGAGAGAGAGAGAGAGAGAGAGAGAGAGGTAGAGAGAGAGGTAGAGAGAGAGAGAGAGAGAGAGAGGTAGAGAGAGAGAGAGAGAGAGAGAGAGAGAGAGAGAGAGAGAGAGAGAGAGAGAGAGAGAGAGAGAGACAGAGAGAGAGAGAGACAGAGAGAGAGAGAGAGAGAGAGAGAGAGAGAGAGAGAGAGAGAGAGAGAGAGAGAGAGAGGAGAGAGAGAGGTAGAGAGAGAGAGAGAGAGAGAGAGAGAGAGGAGAGAGAGAGAGAGAGAGAGAGAGAGAGAGAGAGAGAGAGAGAGAGAGAGAGAGAGAGAGAGAGAGAGAGAGAGAGAGAGAGAGAGAGAGACAGAGAGAGAGAGACAGAGAGAGATGAGCTTGGACAAACACACACACACAGGCCATTACACAGCATGGGGCTTCATTGTCCCTCCTTCAGGTCCTGTGCTTTGGAGCAAGAGAGGAGAGGGGGCTAACAGATGGAGAAAGAGGAAGGGAACAAGGGGGGGGGGTGACAGGTGACAAAGGAGGAGGAGAGAAAGAAGGGGGTACAGGGGAGAGGAAAAAGCGTGGGCGAGAAAAGGGCCGTTCTTTCTCTGTAAAGTTAAACAGTGGTTCACTCCCCAAGTTCTAGGAGGGAATATGTTCTCTCTCTCTCTCTTGCACTCTCTATGTAAATATATATATACACTGAGTGTACAACACATGAGGAACACCTTCCTAATATTGAGTTGCACCCCCTTCTGCCCTCAGAACAGCCTCAGTTCGTCGGGGCATGGACTCTACAAGGTGTCCATAGAGATGCTGGCCCATGTTGACTCCAATGCTGTTTCAAGTTGGCTGGATGTCCTTAGGGTGGTGGACCATTCTTGATACACTGTGAAGCGTAAAAAACCCAGCAGCGTTGCAGTTCTTGACTCAAACCGGTGAGTCAAACCGGTGAGCCTGGCACCTAATACCATACCCCGTTCAAAGGCACTTAAATCTTTTGTCTTGCCCATTCACCCTCTGAAAGGCACACACACACACACCCAATCCATGTCTCAATTGTCTCAAGGCTTAAAAATCAGTCTTTAACCTGTCTCCTCCCCTTCATCTACACTGATTGAACTGGATTTAACACGTGACATCAATAAGGGATCGTAGCTTTCACCTGGATTCACCTGGTCAGTCTATGTCATGGAAAGAGCAGGTGTTCATAATGTTTTGTGCACTCATGTTTGGCGGGGGGGCTTTTGTGTCCTGTTCTCTAGCTCTTTGTTCTCCTCGCCACAAAGTTTACTATTCCCATGGAGACCCTGTAAATAATTTCAATTAGGAGAATTGACCCTCCTCTCACTCCTCTCACTATGAATAGAACTACAGAGAGAAAGAACTGTGTGAGGAAGAGAGAGAGAGAGAGAGAAAGAGTGAAAGGGGGAATTGAGAGAGAGGGACAAAGTTGAAAAAAGGACTTACTAGAGGGAGAGAAAATGGATTTTGCGTGGCGACGCAGAAAAGAGACGAGGCGAGAGATAGTTCAGGACAGAATTAAGGATGGGAGGGGGATTGGTGCATACGAAATAGTGGGTCGAGAGTGAAAAGGATAAAAGAGTTTGGGGGAGAGAGAGAGAGTGAGGGTTGGATGGACAGAAAGACAGACAGAAGGAGAGGCAGGCAGGGAGAGAGAGAACAAAGAGAAGTGGGGGCTTTGTCAACACGCACCCCTTTCATTCTTCCTTTCCCTCCACTTTTTCCCCCTTTTTCTCCCACTCTTCTCCCTGCAGCCCTATTCATGCTGACCCCATCCCCTCTTTACTCTCCTTTGCTGGTAAGAACGTTAGCACAAACTCCTCTAATAGAGGAACTGTGAAACTACTCCATGTTTTTCCAGTGAGAGACATCATCAGTATAACCATCGCTTAGGACACACAGCATGACTGCATTCCTATTTTCATTACCTTTCAGCGTAATGAAACTTAACACAGGGTGAAATGTGAGTGGAGGAAAGCTCTGGACTCCAGTTTGATGTTTAACCTTTGAGATCATCTATTTGGTGTCATAATGAAAGCAGTACATATTACTAAAGTACTTAATTTAAAATACTTGACAGTAGCTTTTGGGGGTATCTGTACTTTACTTTACTGTTTCTATTTTCACTGACAACCATAAGTACTTGTTACATTTTGAATGCTTAGCAGGACAGGAAAATGGTGTAATTCCCACACTTATCAAGAGAACAACCCTGGTCTTCCCTACTGCCTCTGATCTGGCGGACTCACGAAACAGTGAGAGTGTTGGAGTGAGCCCCTGGCTAGCTGTAAATAAAATAAAAACAAGAAAATGGTGTCGTCTGGTTTGCTTCATATAAGGAATTTGAAATGATTTATACTTTTACTATTGATACTTAAGTATAACCAAATACTTTTAGACTTTTACTCAAGTAGGGTTTTACTGGGTGACTGTCACTTTTACTTGTCATTTTCTATTAAGGTATCCTTACTTTTACTCAAGTATGACAATCGGGTACTTTTTACACCACTGGCAATATATTTGGTTTGTTTGAATGATCTAATAAACAAAGTTTACACAAGCTGTGCTAGTGAGTGTGTGTGTCACTGCGTGTGTGCATGGAATATAGAAAAGGTCAGGGTTGGAGACCCGTTAGTCCAACAGAGCTATGATCTCACTATGATCTCTCTCTCTCTCACACACACACAGCCCCCGCCCCCAGTCTACCCTCTGTCCTTCATTCAGTTTTTATCTCCCCCCTCCCACTCTTCACCCTTCCGGTCCTCCAAAGCCAATGACACAGCAAAGTCGGGACAGGGAGAGTAAGTGGACAGCTGCAGCACCAGAGACATGTTATCATAAGTGTTGTGTTACATGGTCAAGTAGGCAAGTAGACACCAGTTAGCATTAGCGCTATTTATTCTCGACGCTAACCATTCGTTAGTATTAGCCTGACACATGAAGGTGTGAACACAAAACAGTCACCTTTAGCCGTATTCAGTGAGGATGGCTAACTGTGATTTATTCTAATTCACTAGCTAGCTAACATCTTGAAGTTTGTAAGCTTTATTGTCTTCGGTGCTAAAAAACAAAAACTACTGGGCACAAACGTCTATTCCACGTTGGGTCAACGTAATTTAATTGACATGATGTGGAAACAACGTTGATTCAACCAGTGTGTGCCTAGTGGGAAGTGTTAGACCTGCTGTTACAGAGCCTCCTCGACAAAATCAATAGGGAAACAACCTGTTGTCCACTGTGTCCAGAGAAGTGTAATACAATCTGGCTGAACTATAGCGTCTTGTATTTACCTCAGCACGGCTCACACTCACTGCCCAGCACCTTTACAGCATGTCACATGACATTCTCATTTCGTAAAAAATGACAAGAAGCTTTTCAGGAACATTTTGAGAACATTTTCAGTCACAGAACTTTCTGGGAATGGTTTCAGAGAGCTGCTGGAAATGTACCGACAGACAACTTTTCCCACACAGAATGTTCTGTATCCGGGAATGTTCTCTTTCCGACAATTTCAAAGAAACTGGACAAACCAATAATATTTTGCAGCCCTTTGTAAACATCCAGTGAAGACAACTCTGTTCACTGTTTGCTGCTACGTTGGCTACGAGACAG
Source organism: Oncorhynchus gorbuscha (assembly GCF_021184085.1). Classification (NCBI taxonomy): domain Eukaryota; kingdom Metazoa; phylum Chordata; class Actinopteri; order Salmoniformes; family Salmonidae; genus Oncorhynchus; species Oncorhynchus gorbuscha. The sequence goes on along the minus strand of NC_060190.1, from coordinate 41,260,736 downwards.
TACGAACCGTGACCTATTTGCAATGAACATGTGGGCTTCAATCCCTCAGTTCAAACACCCAAACACAGTCAGTGTCTAATTCAACTCAACCGTCTTCCTCTCTCACCTCTGTTTAACTCTTCCTTCGCTCTCTTCCCCTCCCTCTCTCCACCCATCTCTCCAAACAGGCCGGCAGACAAAGTGTCCAGTGAAGCCCTCTAATCGCCAACTCACATGGTTGACTGCAGCCCAACTTGTTCCTTTCTGTCCTATCCACCCCTCTATCTCTCCCCTCCCTCCTTCATCCATTTTGGAAGGGTGAAGATAGGCCTGTAGTTTGTTGACTCTTCGAAGTGAAGCACCACGGCTGTGTTTTTACACTGTACTTTGAGGCAGAGTGTTATCCAATGGCTTCCCAGTACTGTTTGGGAGAGCATGGCTGGGAAAAGGATAGTGGGAACGTCGGGATAGAGTGCCGGGGAGCACAGCGGACCTCTGGCCGGGCACGGCAGGGGCGTAAATCGAGACTTGTCTCTGTGGGATTCTGACCTGCTTCCCAGACAAACATGGCCGCCGGTGAGCGGTGGGATCAGCTCGTTTGAGGAACCCGTGTACGGTTACATCTGGTTGGTCAATCACACCAAAGACAAAAAGGCTTTCGTTTTGCACTAGACTGACATTGATGCCCATTTAAGCCCAAAAGCTCACAGAATGCTAATCTGATTTTGAAGTGTACAAAACAAAATGGTAAGAAATCGTCAGTTGTGTGTGTGTGCCGGATGGTTTCACGAGACTGCCCATTTCTAAATCAAGTGACAAACTCTCTCCAAGACACTCTGCTGTGGAAATCAAATGCTGGAAGCGCAATGTGGAAATCTCCAATGTTATACTTTGGCCCAAGCATCTCCTATGTGGGGGTTGATACTTCACAAGATCCAAGCCTCCATCAGAATGATTTCCTCGAACCCTTTTCCTCTCCTTCTCTTACACCCAACGGTTTCTTCCTCTCTCCGCCCTCAAAGTGACATCATTAAGTCCCATTAAGGGGATGGTGATTCTGTCTTTCTAGAACGTTCTCTGTCCACTGCTGCTCAAAACAGTCAGGACACACTGTTTTAAGTCGGTGAATGTTAGACCGGTGTGACTGCCCGACCAATACGTGCATTTGTGTTTATGTGTATAAGCCTCACACGCATTACATATATATATTTTTTTCAGAGTAATTGCTAAATTACCAAGGGACAAAGGCTAAAAGCAGGTCACCAAGGCAACAGGCTGAGGGATGTAGTGGATAAGAGTGTGTTTTGGGATGGGGGGACAACGAACTGAGGTTGGTTGTGTGTGTGCGGGGGGGATCTTGTGGCAAGAGCAGCTGTTGCATTAGATTAGTTCAGAATTAGAGACCCCCCTCTTCCTCCTCCCCTTCGCCAGTGTCCTCCCTCCCTAACTACACCTCTCTTCTAGGTCAAACTTCTTCACTCGTTCTCTCCCTAATACCTCTCCCTTGAAGAAAAAAAACCTCCTATTTTCCTCTTCCCATTGATTCCAGACAGTTTGTCAACTTTTTGGGGGGGTCAGTTCAGATCTTCATCCCCATTACAATACTTTTTCTTCTGCCATCACATTCCCCCCCCCTTCGCAGTTCTACGAGTTGGTTCTTCTCATTCTCATGCATTCCTCTTCTCTCCTGCAGTTTGAAAACACTTCCCTTCCCGAGTACACCTCTCTCTCTCTCTCTCTCTCTCTCCAGGAGGTGCCTCTTCACTCTCTTCACCCCTCTTTCTCCCCCCTTGCCTCTTTCTCTCTCTTAAGCCATCCCTCTGTCATCCCAGCATGCGTTTGCCTTTCACTGCATTTCATTCAAATAGGCTTAACTGGCTTGAAGAAAAATGGAACAGACGAAGCAACTCAAACAGCAGCAACGGGAGCAAAATGGAAGACAGAAATGCTAATATCGATTAGAACTAATGCTGATGTGTTCCCTCCCCCTTTCCCTCTCTCCTTCGCCCCTTTCAACTCGTCTCTGAAATTAGCCACGCTTACCGTGTCTCTTACCCAAACGTGGAATGAGAGAAACAGAAAGAGAAAAGAGAGAGAAACAGGGAGACAAATAGGCTGAGAAAACATGAGGGGACATTAAATGAAAAAAAAAAAAACCGAGGGCACTTAAGAGAAACTTTGTCTGAAGTTGATCTTGGCAAAACGGAGAACAGCTCCTGATTCGAGATATAGAGTACATGTAATGTCATTTGCAGCAACAGCATGTCAACAAACGTGTCTGAACACAGTGCTTCATTTACCTTTCCAAACTGGTCAAAGTATTGCTTGACGTCTTCGATGGTTGTGTTCACTGAGAGGCCTCCCACAAAGATCTTCTTTGTCCTGGTCACCAACTAACAACACAAAGAAAGAGTACACACGATCATCAACACACAACACATTGAAAAGGCTAGATGACTTAAGATAGTACTGTTAAGCAGTACAAATATATAGATGATTTTTATTGAACCTTTATTGAACTAGGCAAGTCAGGTAAGAACAAAATATTATTTACAATGACGGCCTACTTGTAAAGCACCCCTGGCCAAACCCTCCCTAAACCTGGGCCAATTGTGCGGCGCCCTATGGGACTCCCGATCACGGCCAGTTGTAATACAGCCCGGGATCGAACCCGGGTCTGTAGTGACACCTCGTGCCTTAGACCCCTGCACCACTAGGGAGCTAGGGAGGGGGTTGCTAGCCACTCGGAACCACATAGTACAGCAATAACACAATTAATTTCAATGCAAATACAAAATGTGACTCTGCAGGAAGACTTAATATTAAGACTGTGTGCGTATGTATGCGTGTATGTGTGTCTTTAGGCTGGCAGAGCCCCCCCCCCTCCCTTCTATACTACCCCTATGTATAGGGGTAGTATAGAAGTCGGCTGAGGGTGGGGGGGATTCCTGCCCTTGTTGCCCTAAATCTGGTGCGGCAGGCGGGCCTCCCGTGATAGGCTGTCACCTTGGCCTCCAGGGGTAAACCCCATTAAGGATCAGAACTCACCTTGGGTTGGGCTCTACGAGGAAATGCCACCTTGGGATCAATCTGGAGAGAGGAGAGACAGAGAGTGAGAGAGAGTGAGAGTTAGAAACTGGTGGACAAAAACATTTGGAGACCATACTACCACTCACGAGTAATGGTGACTCACAGTTCAAGGCAACGGACCACAAACTTTAAGGATACAAACCTTTTCCGGTATTTGAGAGGTATTACATTCCATTTCTATGACAGCCCCCAAACCTGTGATACACTGGAGACATATTACTTTCTCCAATGCAGTGGCAGACTACATACCACTAGCCTGGTCCCAGATCTGTTTATTCTGTCTTGCCAAGTCCTATGGTCAGACTATATGAGTTGGAAAGACAGCACAAACAGACCTGGGACCAGGCTAGCATATCGCTGTGTAATTGCAGCACAACAACACTTTAAATTCATACAGTATATCAAGGAATAGACTCGTGTCGACACTGATATTCACAGGCGCTGTAATTCCGCCGGGAGAAAAAAAGCTTCTGTGCACAGCATTGTAAGCCATGGAGGATTTGCATAAAGGCTCAGGTTTCTCACGTGTCTTTCTAGTCAAATCATGGTCCGCGGTTTTGGAGGCTCAGTTGGTATGAGCATGGCTCAAACAACGCCAGGGTTGTGGGTTCGATTCCTGCCGGGGTTACATCCTGTATACTAAAAGCTATGTACTCACTGTGCTGTAAGTCGCTTTGGATAAAAGCATCTGCCAAATGACATATAGTATTTGTTATATATTATGGTGACAAGCTGAAGAGCAGCAATGGCTGCTGTTTGAGTGAGACGGAAGAGACTCCTCCTCACCCCACGGTGTTGGACGGAGAGGAGGACTGTCCTCTCCAGCTGGCTTCAGAGTTGACGAAGGAAGGTGACTACAGAGAGTGGAACAACAGCTCGATTGTTAAGCACCCGGGCACCTTTCGGACTCTGTCTCTTGTTTACTCCAAATGCTGGGACGAAACCATGAACTCAACTGATTATCTCATCCTTGTCACCCAATGCATGTGTCTATAATGACACTGATTGGGTCAAACATGAGCCCGAGCGTCCCAGTAGCTAAGTGGCATTTTATTTTTCAAAATATACCCGTCAAGCGCTCTCATGTCCCCTCTACTGCTCAGAGATCAGTAAAACAAAGCACATCTGTCACAAAGATAGAAAAACACAACAAAGAGCCAAGGACCAACACCCCTAAGTCTATTTTGGACAAAGTTTTGACTACTACAGTAGAGTGCTACAGGCTACATATAATAATAATAATACATCATGCCATGCGGTTTAGTACCATCGCATTATGAAGTAACGACGGGGTGCAGATCTACAGCACTGAGAACAGACCGTAGTCCAATAAACAGGAGCACAGGTACAGAGAGTACAGTGAGCGTAGGCCTACACTACGGTCTCTATGGAAGACTCAGCATGCTACTCTTTTTACTTCAGCCCAAATGGGCGTATTCCACAAACCAGGAGCAACGAGCCAGCTAACGTTCATAAATATTCAGAAACAATGTCCTTGACGGCGGAAGAACGATTTAAAATGGCATGTGGTATAACTGACTTTTCATTAACTCGTATTCAACGCTCTTTCTTCATAATAACTGATATTAATATTAATACCGTTATCCTGGAGTGTTTATGAATGTCAGCCGGCTGGACTTGTTCATGCTGCCTTGTGACATACAACCCTGATGGGTTTTAGAGAGCAGAGGAGGATCCCATCAAGCCAGAGCCTATTGGTTTAGTTGTTTGTGTTAAGACAAGACTAGACTACATCCGATAGTCACCTCAAACTGCCAAACCCATCCAGACATGTTTAAAACTGAAACAAACAAGCAAAGTGAAGGCATCACAAATCATCATTAGCACATGGTCGCCAACACGTCGCAAAGCAGAGAACCTAAAAAAAAAATCGTAACCTTACAACGTTCACATTATACTCTCACAGCACTTCTGTTAGGCTACACTTTTGGTTTCTTTCGTTTAAAATTTAAAAAAAGTATTTTCATTGTGTGTATGTGCGGGTTTTAAGGGAAAAGGAATGGAGGAAGAGGTTGAATGAGCAAGAAAGGAAGAATGAACTAAATAAAGACACAGTGAAGACATAACCAAATCAAAGAGAGGAGTTTGATTAAGTGAAGGAGAGGGCGAAAAAGAAGCAAAGAGAGAAGGAGCTAGGTCTAGACCGAGGGAGACGGGGAAAGACGGAGTGAGAGGGGAGAGAGAGTGGCTATTCATTTTAAAACAAAAACTCCACATGAGAAAGTGGGCCGCCCATTTGTGAGCAGGGAGTCCTGGCCCAGCGGGCAGCCCCTCTGATTTCATTAATTAACAGGACAAAAGGGGACAAAACAGATGGACCCGCAGAGGAACAGGGGCTCGGCCAACTACTCCCCACTCACACACCCTCACCGTGCGCTTAAACACATAAAACACACACACGCACTGCTTTTACTAACACATTCACTCAATAAAAATGATGTGGCCAGGAAAACACAAACGTACACAAATAGTTAATGTAAGTGTGCTATTCTATCCAATCCTAATTCAAAACTTTATAAAATACACCTGTTTAGAAGCAACCGGACTAAGAAGTTTGGAAGGTAGCTAGGCTAGCATGTCACTTTGTGGACGGCAATTTGATTTGGGTCTGGGCCATTGGGGTCAATCTGCACAGCTGAACAATTGCAGAGTAATTAGTTAACGAAGTCCACTAATGAGGCCCCCTACTCTACACAAAGTCTTGGCTAGGACAACCAATGTGTGTGTGCATGTACGTGTGTGCGACTTATCACTTCCTTGAGGAGGGCAGGTACACACTCAGGGATGAGGCTATACTTCGGAATCGCAATCCGGTTTGTTTCCTTCAATCGGATTAGGTGCCTTTGAGATCCATACTAATTACAGATGTAGTTTCTTAATTTGATCACCCTGTTGAAGGGGAACCTTCCTGCTGCAATGCAGGAAATGTAAAACTCGTAGTGTATTTGATGTTTAAAAAGACTTTATTTTCTCTTACGAAAAATGTATTAACCCCTACAAAATTAGAACTAACATTATGCCAGATTTTCTGTGTCTGCTGGATTATTTTCCTGCTGTAGCAAACCTGCTCAAATTAAGATCCTACACATGTACAGATCAGGGCTGGGACTCGCTCTTGCTTTTCCCTTCCATCTTCTCCTCCACCCCCCTCTCGTCTCCTCTGCCCCTGTCAGCACCAGAGAGCTAATCTCCATAGAGCCATGACCCGGGACAGTGCTAACTGCTAATGCTAACCTGGTTCCCAACCCATACGGAGTCCAATCAATATTCAGTCCGTGAACAGACAAAGAGTCAAATTCAATGATCAGATTTGAATAGTTGTGATGTGTGGGTTTTGTTGACGTGCTAAATCTCTATTCTTGCTCTGAGTCTGGTGATGAGTTTTCCTTTGTGAAAAAAAAAATGATATTCTCGGTGAGCCATTTAGCATTGCTGCCAACTAACTTTAACCAGGCCTAGCACAGTTAACAAGGCCTGTGGTTTCACTAAACTGCTATATAATTGCTAATTATCAGTAAACTGCCTATTCATGTACAGTACCAGACAAAGATTTGGACACACGCACTCAAGGGTTTTTATTTTCTTTTTACTATTTTCTACATTGTAGAATAATAGTGAAAACATCAGAACTATGAAATAACACAATTGGAATCATGTGGAAACCAAAAAACTCTTAGAAACAAACTTTTTTTGTTTATATTTTCAGATTCTTCAAAGTAGCCACCCTTTGCCTTGATGACAGCTTTGCACACTCTTGGCATTCTCAACCAGCTTCATGAGGTAATCACCTGGAATGCATTTAAATTAACAGGTGAGCCTTGTTAAAAGTTAATTTGTGGAATTTCTTTCATTCTCAATGTGCTTAAGCCAATCAATTGTGTTGTGACAAGTTAGGGGTGATCAGGCCTTCATGGTCGAATTGCTGCAAAGAAACCACTACTAAAGGACACAAATAATAAGAAGAGACTTGCTTGGACCAAGAAACACAAACAATTTTCCAACCGCCGTGTCTTTGTGAGATGCAGAGTAGAGTAGGTGAACGGATGATCTCCGCATGTGTGGTTCCCACCGTGAAGCATGGAAGAGGAGGTGTGGCGGTCCTTTGCTGGTGACACTGTCTGTGATTTATTCAGAATTCAAGGCACAATTAAGCAGCATGGCTACCACAACATTCTGCAGTGATATGCCATTCCATCTGGTTTGCGTTTAGTGTGACTATCATTGTTTTTCAACAGGACAATGACCCACACACCTCCAGATTGATGAGGTGCTGCATTAGATGACCTGGCCGCCACAATCACCTGACTTCAACCCAATTTAGATGGTTTTGGATGACTTGGATCACAGAGTGATGGAAAAGCAGTCAACAAGTGCTCAGCATATGTGGGAATGTCTTCAAGACTGTTAGAAAAGCATTCCAGGTGAAGCTGGTTGAGAGAATGCCAAGAGTGTGCAAAGCTGTCGCCAAGGCAAAAGGGTGGCTACTTTGAAGAATCTAAAAGCAAAAAAATATTTAGGTTTTTAAATTGGTTACTACACGATTCCATATGTGTTATTTCGTAGTTTTTGACATCTTCACTATTACTCTACAACATAGAATAGTAAAAATAAAGAGAAACCCTTGAATGAGAAGGTGTGTCCAAACTTTTGACTGGTACTTTATGTATGAAAATAAGTAAATACATGTATGTATAAAGCAATATTACACAGGCCAGTAACCTGCCTTAAGCATAACCAACATTATCATGTATTAATCTAATGCAATGGTTAACTATGTACATGTAATAACGTTCATGAGCAGTTTATGACTAGACCTTCAAACAAAATAATAAGTGTAACCAAAGAACTTTCTCACACTCTTCGTGAGGTATATTCAATGCAGCAACACTAACATACCCAATCAGCTGATTGGTGGAATTGGCTATGTTGGGCTAGAACAAAAAACATTATACATTCTAAATCATTTGTGTAGGCTTGGAATGTGACTACGTGGATAGGAAATCCATCCAATCCAAACTCACTTTGTACTAGTGACACTGATTTGATGTGATAAAGTCTATTAGTAATAGACTAGATTTGTTTTGCATAGTCAAAATGGAACCAGGGTCGTGTTCATTGGGAACCAAATGGAAGACAACTGACTGAAACGGGGAGGGACTACCTGGACTATTCCAATAAGAAATACAAATGTTCCATAGCAAAAAAATGAATAATAATGTTCAATCCACTGCGTGCCCTAATGAACACGACCCTGGATTGTTCGAGACCAGACGAAGCACTACATCACACTGCTGCCATGTGGTGAAGGCCTCTGAAGCAGCCAAACAAGTAGAACTCTGTCTTCATGCTCCAAACAACATTACCAATCTGCCTCACTCATAAAAAAGCATCACATTGGTCAATACTGTCATTGTCAATAACAGCATGAAAGTTGTCTAGATGTTGGTTCCTGAGGGCCTAACTTGAGATATGGGCGAGTAACTCAAATTTCCACGCAAATCTCCCCGTGTCATCCCTGCATAATTTAATCAAATATGTTTTATCCCCACACATCCTGGCCTTATATATGATTAGACAGTGCTATACTTTCAATCCACATTACAAAAAGTAACATTGACTTTCAAAAGAGTAACATAGACGTTCAAAAGAGTAACATAGACTTTCAAAAGAGTAACATAGACTTTCATAATCATGTTGGTAGTTGGTAAAAAAAAATAAAGCACCACTCTTCTGTTCGTCCCTGGCTCTTTGTTTTCACTGTGTCCAACATTTTGTCACCGCTTTTCAGAGTGCTTACACTTGACCCAAATTCCTACTGCCAAAACGTCTCATTTACCTTGTCCTTTCTCTCTCTCTCCGTCTCTTTCTCACCCTCCAAGGGGTGAGCATGAAATTAATTCCAGAAAGGAATTTCACTCTCCTTCTCATCTCATGCTGGTCAAACAATAGCCACCGACAAGGGAGAGAGAGGGGGAAACGGTTTGGATGGAGACTGTTGGGGAGGTAAAGGTCAATGAGGAAAGGAGAAGAGATGGTACAAGGGGACAGACTGAAAGATGTGAATAGTCTGCGAGAGAGAAGGTGAGAGTCATTGATAAATGAAAAAACAATTGAAAAGAAAAAAGTGAGACATCGAAAGGGATTTGGGAACAATGACATGGAGTCCATTTTTTTCCCCAATTACACAGTACCATAATTTATCAATTGACTTACTATATGTTATGCTTCTCCAATACTTAAAAAAAAAGCAGCACACTGGACCATTTCAGCACACCAAACATAACACTGTGAGCTGCAGCAAAATATTGTAATCTATCAAAATACAATGGTAATTTTCAATAACGATGTCCCTGCCTAGTCGACCATTCAACCCTATTGACCATCACACCTTTACACATGCATGCGTAGCGTACACACACACACACATCGACATAGTGGAGGCCAGATCCTCAAAGCTCACAAGATATTCAAGAATCAGACTTCTGACAATACAAGACCTACTGTAACTAGGATCCACAGATATATTGCCATTGACACTCTACTTCTACTGATGTCAAACCAGCTCAGAAGTGTAAAATACTAAAGGGTTACACAAAAACACATTGCCACCTTGGTCAAGCATACTAGAAAATATTAATGGTGCGATATATTTATAGGATATTTAACTTAATAGTATTCGTATCTGTCTTGAACAGGTGATACATTTGGATTAGTGGTTTAGTCGTATGAATCAAACCCAATGCCTTCAAAAACACACTTCTATGTTCTGACAATATGTTGACTGTAAAACTCATTTTACTGTGATTACTCTAGAATCCAGATTGTAGCTATAACATCAGTGCATTTGCTCCTCTCTGAAACATCCTCCTAGGGGTTTTATTACATCGTAAAACGGGAACCACATTTAAGTGACTAATTGTAACTGAAAAACTCAAGTCCAATTCCATATAATTAAGGACCCGTAAAACAACGTACTACAATCACTGCCATTATTTAAGTTATCGCCGCAGATGCTATTGTCCATGGGTTGACTTTGCATTGTTGGTGGCAGTACATTCTGCATTCATCTTCAAACGCTAGAAGAGAGTTGTTATGGAGACATAAGTCCCACAAGGCTGTGGAGTCACCATAATATCCCCTGTGACTGATTTCACCCAGGGCAACAGACCTGCTTCGTGTAACCAAACTAGCCTTTCCATGCTACATCCTCCCCCACTCGCTCTCACCTTTCACTGTCAAATGTTGTCCCTTTAGGGCCAGGCAGTGTGTGTGTGTATAACAGTACCGTGTGCGCACATATGAGAGTGTGTATTGAGGGGGTTGGGGGATGGAGACACACCCACACGGCTGACAAAGCTGTGTGCTGTAAGCTTCATCAACGATTGTGTTACTCTACGTAGCATCACCGGTATGCTTCAGAGACTATAGTGTTATGCATTGAATTAGAATGACATTACCATTCACATCAACATTCTAATTATGAGTTGTTGTTTTTTTAAAGTTATTCCATGCCGGGACTGAACTCGGGGACTAGCTGATACCAATCTCCGGGTTAAACTTTTTGTTGTTGTTGAATTAACTTAATCTAAAACTGTTCTTGACTTTTGATGACCCCCGTTAAAACTTCATTTAATGGTTTTACAAACGTACAACTCAACTTTTTAAATATGTTTCACAGCCCTAACGTTTAAAAAAAAAACTTTTTTCTTTTTGGAGTGAGAGAGAGCCTCTTCCTCCCCGTCTCGGTCCCCAGGTAATCATGGCGATGAACAGCAAGAAAGAACGCTTTCATGTCACACACCCTAAACCAGGATTTGGTGGGAGGGGAGGAGAGGGAGGCGCCCATAGACTCTCCTAAACTTTCCTACCAGGGAAGACCATTTCATACATCACATGGTGTATAACATTATGGCATAACATGGCAGAAGAAAAAGGACTTACCAAGAAAAACTGCATCCATATCAAATATAGACAATGTTATAGATGTATGCCATAACAAAATTATTTAGGACCATTATTTATAGCATGTGAACAACTTCCCCGTATGCAATAATGTTGCTTGTGCATTTAGGTGCAAGCATAAACTTACTGTTTTAGAATCCAGCTCATGTCTGTTTTGTGCCAAAACTTTATCCACACCAGCCTGGTCTATGTATGTTACAAACCCGAATCCCCTGGGGGGGAAGCACAATGCATTGAATTATAATAACAGTCCGACACAACAAAACTCAACCTCTGACCGCAAAATCATGTTCTTTTTTAAAAGAAAATAAAC